>NC_067484.1:91478832-91653832 GCF_947179515.1 Apodemus sylvaticus
CGTTCGGGTTCTGCAGGTCTTGCCTGGCTTCTGGCGGTCTCACGGCCGACGTAAACAACTGGGCCCGGGGCGCACTTGGGCTGCAGGACCCAGGCTGGAGCCCCACGATACCCCTTCTGGATCTGCCCAGAAAGTTGACCGCCCTTGTCCCTGCTCCTCCCTGCTCCCCCTTAGGTTTTCGGGGAAGGGGTGCTACTCCGCGTCGTCTCCGTAGCAGAGGAAGTTTGCGGGTGTGTGTTGTGTGGAGGGAATTGGGGTGCAGTAGTTGGTTGCTGCGGCGGGATTGGGGGGTGGGGGGGACTGAAGTTATCGATCTGGTGGCTGTGTTGGAATGTGGCGAGCAGAGTCACGTGGCGGCCACCACCTCCCTCCTCCTTCACCTTCCCCTGCCTTCTCGGGGTAAATCGGGGACCCGGGAGGTCCGGCGCGCTGAGGCCCAGAGCGGCGGCGCGCGAGGACCCGAGGAGGTGCGGGCAGGCAGGGCAAGACTCGGAGAGGCCAAAGGGGCGACAGCTGGAGGCAGCCGAGGCCTCTGCGACCCCGGTGGTGAAGGACAAAGGGCGGCTTGTGCTCCCGCCGGAGCCCGCAGGGTCCCGCCGTGGTCCGCGCCCCGCCCTCTGGTCCCCGGCAGTGCAGCATCCTCTTCCTCCCCGGCTGCCGGGTGGTGGTGGCGGCGGCTCCGGGTGGCCAGGGTTCCTGCCACGGGCTCCTAGAACTCTGCAGTCAGCAAAGGGGGGTGGTGGGGGACAGAGTCGTGCGCCTCGAGCCCTGGGCCCCCTGGCCGATGAGTATTTATGAACTCGATTATAGGGGCCCTTACCGCACACACAAAGCCCTTTCTTCTGGGAAAGGACAGCGTGGGGGGGTGGTGGTGGTGGTGGTTCACAAACTAGAATCCTTGATCCTTGATCCTTGCTGCTGCTTCTTCTTCCTTCTTCTTCTTCTTCTTCTTCTTCTTCTTCTTCTTCTTCTTCTTCTTCTTCTTCTTCTTCTTCTTCTTCTTCTTCTTCTTCTTCTTCTTCTTCTTCTTCCCTTCTTTTTCTTGAAGTGCACAGGTTTTACTTTAAAAATGAGGGGAATCACTGACAAGTATCTTGACACAGTTTGGGAGTTGTTTTGTATGTACATGGGACATACATTGTCGAGAAAACCTAGATGCAGGGCCGGAAAAATTCCCAAGTCTGGAGGACTTATAAATGATCGCAGGGGCATGCGCGAGTGTCAGGGTAACTGTGGACCACTGTTGCTCTGGGGACATTTGCCAGGGGTCTCCATTTCTTAAAAGTAACGGTGGGGAATGAAGTGCCAGGCTGACCTCACTGGGAAAGGAGAACTTTGCGATTTGAATAGAATAGCAGCATGTAGTGAAGACCTCTGGTTGAAGGGTTTCAAAAGCTTCTAAAAGCTCATGTAGGAATTAGGAAGTCTTTTATTTTCAAAAGTTTATTAAAGTTTGTAGATTTGGTCGTTTTGCTCACTCACAGCTTCTAACTGTTCTTGTTCACCTGCCTCTGGAATGAATTCACTGAAAGTTTTGTTGATGGTGAATGCATGTGTTTCCCCAGCTTCTAGGAAGGATTTCTTTTGCAGGGAGGGCAGGCCATTGAGCACAGCTGCACTTTCTGGGAAATTTTGGCAAAGTTAAACTGTAAAATACCCAGACAGGGGACCTGGGTAGTTTTTAGGTTAGTAAGGGAGAAGAGGCCAGTAAGCATAAGACGTTTTTATTCTTTTGTTTTATTGGTATTTTGGGAAAAAAAAAAAAACAAAACAACGGATCCAATATCTCCTTCACTAAGACACAGCCCTTGGGCTTCAATTGCCAAGTGCTACCAAAAATCTACATCAAATCAAAGGTTTAGTGTGTGTGTGTGTGTGTGTGTGTGTAACACAGCAGTGTTCTCTGTCAGCTGCTTGGAGGATGCCTCCCAGAAGAGGCTCTGGCCTCAGGTGGGCTGGCTAGGCTTTTGGGGTGAGAAGCTCAAGACAGGAATAAAAATAGCACAGCCCTCACTGCCGATCAGGCTTGTTTTCCTTCAGGGTGTGCATTGCCTGGAAAAATAACATGTTTGTAAGAGCTGTGTCAGACTCGGGCCGCTGATATGACTAGTGTCTGGTAGTGCTAGCATGCCATTCCGGATGGTTCTTCTTAAGTCACTTCTCCTTTCTTCCTGCTCCTGGGTCCCCTTCTGCCTTCCTGGAAGGATGCCTTTATTTTTCAAAGTGTGTTTTAAGAGTGTTTCGAGTCCATTATGTTATTCAGAAGGTCACACTTGGATCCTTGAAAAGCCAGCAAGGATTTTTTTTTTTTAAATGACAGATCAGCTGGTATTTGTAAGAGGAAGCCATGGACAATCGTTTGTTGTAAGCAATGCTGGAGAGATCAATTGTGTGTGGTAGTGAACTGAATGTCCTCACTAGGAAGAGCTGATTGGTAATCCTACCATTAAGAAAGATGGGTTCTGATTTTACCATCAGAAACAAGTAGATTTTGTGATGACCAACATGGAAAAGCTATGTATTAGAGACGATGAAAAAAACTGTAAGTTCTTCTAAAAACCCCAAAGTTCTGCGTTCAGTTTCTAATCTGTCTGTTATTTCTTTAACAAACAGAGTTTTAAGAGATAGTCCTGATATGGGTGTCTCATATCATTGCAAACGTGTACCCCAGGAGAGTCGTTTCTATTAGGTTGGTTTAAAAAAAAAAAAAAACCAAAAAAACCAAAAAACATTAAAACAAAATAGTGCTTAATTTGGATTCTTATTTGTAACTAGATGCTTAAAATGTGCTTTCCCAGGAAATTTCTCTGACCAGATGCATTTATTTTAAGGAATTCTGATAATTTTGGGACTTCTGGTGGATAATCATACCTACTTAAAAATCATGCATTTTAATGTCAAATTTTGGGGGGCGATTGTGTAGTTAGCCCACCTCCTCAGTCTGGCTCTCGATTTCTAAGAGCCTTAGGAAGGCCAGCCTTGGTGGAGTCACCTACTCCATTTAATCCTTGTTAAGACTGCTTTATATCCCAGATACTCATTTCTGTATACAAAATTTGTCATTGAAACATGCAACTTCTTTACCCTTCCAGACACTCAAAACTTGTCGGCCATATATAACCCTCTGAGGACCTCACTCTGTTAATACTGCATATCTTTACAGTGACCCTTCTGACTAATAACAAAGAGTTAAAGCCAGTATTTAAAGAAATTAATGGCTAGACAATTAAGTGAGCCCCTCCTTTCTATATTATTTAGATATTTGTCTTCCTGAGAATAGACAGTGGTAAGACTACCTTACTGAAAATAGTTTACTGTCAGCTTATTTTTAGGGCCAGTAAATCAGTTGTATCAAATTGGTCAATTGTGACCTATTTCTATTTTTCTTGCTGGCTCTTTATTCTATTTCTTGTGGTGCTTGTCTGATGGAACTTTCTCAGCCATTTTACCTGATAACATTTTTTTGTTTTTGAAGTTGACTCCAAAAAGCTCAGTTAGAAGGAAAAAGTGCTCTGCTGCATAAAGGTGTGAGATACTCGGTGAGAGCCAAGTTATAAATCTGGAAAGGAGAGAGAGGCGTACTTAGTCATTTAAATGGCCAAGTTAAACAGGAGACACAGCCAGGCTATCTGGACCCCCAGGTGTTCATAAACTCATACCAGGGACCTCCAGAGAGAGGTGGGAGGAGTCAGGGAGGAGAGCCCCCAGGGTCTTGTTTAACTTGCTGTGCCCGATGCTGACCCTTTGTCACTTGGCACGTCCTGAACTTATAACACTTTAGATATACCTTTTCCCCATTTAGCTTCTTTCGTACTTACAAATGGATCTTTTAAAGGAGGAATTATTTCTTTAGAAATATAATGACGTGGCAAAGTCTCAGCTCACAATGTAAAGAAGAAATAGAAATGAGGGAGGTTGAAAGAAAAGACAATGGATTTTAAGTCCCAAGCCTTTGGAAAGTCAGAATTTTGCTATTTACTCTAGTTGCAAAAACTGTAAACATTTTAGATATTAAAAAGTCAGTACAGGGAGTTTTCTTGGTCCCCAAATTTAATA
Source organism: Apodemus sylvaticus (assembly GCF_947179515.1). Taxonomy (NCBI): domain Eukaryota; kingdom Metazoa; phylum Chordata; class Mammalia; order Rodentia; family Muridae; genus Apodemus; species Apodemus sylvaticus. Next base: position 91,482,889 of record NC_067484.1, read on the forward strand.
GAAGTATTAAACTGTTCAGTGTGCCTTTTCAAAGTATATATGTGTATGTGTGTGTGTGTGTGTATATGTGTGTGTGTGTGTATATATATGTATATATATATATATATATAGACACTAATGAAATACTAATCATATATATATATAAGTAGAAAAGTGAGATATAAAATATAACAATAACAAAAAATATTTCCAATTCCATGTTTTTGCTTTCATAGAAAAAAATCTTTTTTCCAGTAATGATTCAGTTTAGGTTTAGAAATGATGCTATAGAAAAGAAACAAAGACTGAGCCTGAATTTTGTGAGAGAAGCCAATTGTCTAAAAGGAAATAGAATATTTTGCTTTTAATTACCAAAAAGCAAGATGGGTTTTTTTTTCCTGAAAACTGTTTTTCTGTTATATTAACTATGACTCTTCTTGTTAATTAGATTTTTTACTTATGTTAGTTTTAAAGAAAATTAAGGCACTCATATGGGTATATTTATGGGTATACATTAGATAGCAAAATCAATATTATTTTTTTTTGTAAGGAATTTGGTTTGTAAAGGCAAAGTTGCATGGCATGCAGAAATCTATGCCTCGACATTTTTAGATTTGGGTCCGTAAAAAGAGGCAGGGCGGGGGGGGGGGGGGGAAGCAATGGTTGGAAACAGAGCTGAGGCTCCGCCTGCTACTCAGACCCCCCTGTGACAATTGTCCTTCTATTTATCTGTCAGTCAGTTACTCTTTCTCCCTCTACCACCTCTAAATTATACTGACTAGATGTTGAAGTCATTAAATTGATTATAGTCCAATCAGCAGACAATCCGAAATAAACAAAAACAGCAATTACAGTTGGCAGGGATCCCGAGAGTCAAAGTTTCAGAGCTGCTGGTCCAGCAAGCCTCTTCTAGAGCTCGGCCTGCACCTTTCCAGCGCTGGCAGCCCCTCCTCAAAGGGACCGCAGCAGACTCCTGAGGGTTTACTCATTCCTCTAAACAAAAACATCTGTCTGAGTGAGCATGAGCGCACTGTCGGCCCTTATTCACCCAGCCCAAAAGGGGTAAAGAAAATAGGGTATTGAACATAAAAGCATACATGTGAAATGCCATTACAAAGGGAGCTGAGATGAGCTGTTCTTTATGAAGCAAGCTGTTAATAATTTTTCTCTTTTTGTTGTTGCCGGTAGATTCCCAGATCTTATTGATACTAGGAATGCCTGACATCGTGTCAGAAGTTTCCAACTTTGTTTTTCCTTTTAACTCATTTGGAGGAGGGCAAGCTCTATAGGTTCATTTTGTAAAGATGTCTGTAACATTCTTTCCCCTTTCTTTTGAAAGGAAGTTTGTTGTTGAGGCTTGGCTACTCTGATAAAGTCTGGAGAAGCATTGGTTGCTACAAACTGAAACATATCCTCCCTGCTGTCTGAGTGCTTATTTTGAAGTAAGAGTTTGCCACAAGGAGAAAGGTTTGGGGGGTAGAGACTAACAAGTCTATCTAGATCAATATAAGTGTTTCTGGAAAGACCTGTTCTTCCTTACCATGCTTTATTAATTCATCTGACTGGTTCCCATGGCTGATTTAATGCCATTCATTTTCTTACCAGTGAATTCGAATCTTAGGGCTATGCCTAAATGGATTTGGTGTTAACTTTGGTAGTTATTTTTAAGAGAGAAGATAAGATTTGTATCATTTGTACCATGTTTTACCAAACCCCTTGGCTTGTTAAAAATGCAAATTCTCTCACGGAATAGTATGTTAAAGAATGCTTTTGAATTGTGTGAGGTGTTGATACAAAGGCAGATAGATGTTCAAAATCAACCCTCTTGCTGAGTGGTTTTCTCAGAGGTACTTAATTTTTTTTTTTTGTCCACTGATGCCTGGTGCACTGTCAACAGATGAAGTTACTTCTTTAGGCATGTGTGGGTGTGTGGGTGTGTGCATGCATGTGTGTACCTGGGTATCTGTGACTCTATAATCTCATTTCAATTAAGCATGAAGTATGTTGCTGTGGTTTTGTGTGGGAATTCCATGGTGCCAGGTCAGGATCTTGTCTACCTCTTCTGTTGTAAATTGTCTATTTTAAATTTGTCTTGCCACAATGCCGTCATAAAGCAATTAAAGCTTCAAGTTAACATTAGTTAATTTAAATAGCTCTGTTATAGCATTAATCAAACAGTAAGGTAAGGAGAGCTTTTGCAGGGTTTAAATAATTATGCAACTCTTGGCATAAAAGCCTGAGGTAAATGTTTGAAAACTAAGAATCATGACTTAAAAAAACAACAAACTTTAATTTCAGGCAGTGCAGCCTTTGCTTGTGTCACATTGCACTTCTGTAATTACACCAGTTTAGTAATTATTAGAGATGAAAGAAATCCAGTAAGAGGCGAAGTCTTTAAAACTTCAGTAGCTCCAGTCTTTGCAGGGATAATGATCAAGCAGCAGTCACCCAGCCACCTGGGGACCCTATCACAGCGACAGGCACCAGGCTGATCTTGGGGGTATCATTATGATGGTAGCACACACCACGGTTAGCATTTCTCCTCTGGAAGTCTGGTAGGAAAGGTTTATAATTTGGGTATTATCAACACAAAAAGTCAGAATCAAATATGCCTACCAAGTAACTGTTTTCTGGGAAGATTTTGTTTTTTGAAGATGAATGTGTACATTCAGAAATTACTTTTCATATTCCATATCTTTAGCAAGATAGTAAGTACTTTGAAAATTCCTGAGAAGAAAAATATGTAGTCATTCTTATTTGTTCAAGGTTACATATATGGGCATGGGTTGACTTTGCATCTAGTTTTCAAATGAAGATAATTTGATTTAGAGTGCATTTACTATTTACATGTTAACTTAAGGTGTTACAAACTAGATACAGACGAGGGATGGCCATTTCCATGGTAGTACAGGCTTCTTTGTTTGTTTTAAATTACATTGTGGTATTGCTCATTTTTTCAACTATGAAACCAAATGGTTTTAGACCTTTAGTTAGCACAATCTACTGCAGAATGTACAGACACATAGTGGGCACAATCACTGGCAGATGTTGATGTCTATATGCCATACATTTCCCATATGTGAAGCACTTCTTTTTTTTTTTAAGATTTATTTATTTATTGTATGTAAGTACACTGTAGCTGTTTTCAGACACACATCAGAAGAGGTTGTCAGATCTCATTACGGATGGTTGTGAGCCACCATGTGGTTGCTGGGATTTGAACTCAGAACCTTTGGAAGAGCAGTCAGTGCTCTTAACCACTGAGCCATGTCTCCAGTCCCCCGTGAATCACTTCTTAAAAGACAAAATTAAACTTTCCTCAATTAAACTTGGTATCATTTTAAGGACTATAAAAGCACTTATCTTTTGGGTTCATAACACTGTTTTTATAACCTCTTTATGATTGCCATTTGGTCTTATTAATCTACTAAGGATATATCAATATGGATTTTTTTTTTTTTACCTGGTAGGGACAAAGTTCTCCTCCATTGCTGACAGTCTCATATGTTAATACACAAGTCATAGTACAAACCTATCCTGAGCTGTAGTCTCCATGGATGAACTAGAAATTGACCTATTATAGGGTTCAATGTCCAGAATTCAAAAGAAAAAAAGGGTTGTAAACTTTGTTATCTATAGAGAGATTATCCAGCCTTTCTTACATATTTAGTATTTTTGTCCTTCACAACAGAACTTCATTAGGTCCAGTGAGAATACTTGAATAAGACTAAATATTATTTCAATATTGCTAATGATTTAGCTTGTTGTAGTTTTAACGGGCTTTGAGCCGCAGAGTCAGTACTTTACTCTTTTGCTTATTTTTATACCTTAGAAAGGGGAAGGGGCATTAAATTTTCAAAAATGCCACTCCACCAAGTGCTAATGAAGTCCAAACATGGCTATTGGTCAGAAGGCTGGTGCCATCTTGGGATAGCTGACCTTTGTCGGGAGTCTGCATTTCCTGTCTATACCGGTGTTTCCAGGAGTATCCCAGGCTACTTAGTTGTGGACATAAGGTAAGGAGCAAGAAGAACTGTAGGCCCAAAGGAAGGTGCATTAGTTCCTGGAGATTGCTGAGGACAAAAGAAGCTGTCACGGGCATCACATTGCCACTTGGATAATCATTTACCAAGAAAACGTGGTGAGCTCTGATTAGCTGTGTGTGTGTTTTAGGATTTGGATTTCACTTGAGACTTGAGAGGGCTTGTTCTTATCATTTTACTCTTAGCCCCATCTCCTAAGTTGTGGTCCCAGGTACCACCCTTAGTTCTGAGCATCCGTGTGTTATCAGGACAAGCATAATCTTGCTCTTGTGGGCCCTCTAGTCACTGAAACTGAATAAAACTTTAGATCCCTGTTCCATGGCTTTTTAATGGTTGGAAGGAGATTCTGTAAGTGAGAAAGAGGGCCTTACATTGGTGTGTTCACTTTTCTCTGTTGCGTCAGTGGAAGCAGTTGATGAAATGACGTTGAAGCATTTGATGTCATGTGTTTGGTGAGCTTTTCCTTTATAAGAGTGACGCAGTTTGTTTTCCCTTACACTCAAATGTTCTATTATTGGCACTTAGGTCAAAGACATTCCCACCTCCTTTTGGATTGACTAATGTTCTCGGTCTTTTCCTCCTAAAAGTTTCAGAGTGTAGTCTTGAAAGCTAATTGTACAATAGTGAAACTAATTATGTTTTGAAAAAATTTGAAGAATTCCTAATGTTAATTCATGTAGTGATTGGAGGATCATGGAGAATGTGTGAGATGCAGGCATTAAAACCTAGCTATACTAAATGCTAGACATCTCTGCTGTCCAGAACTGAGACAAAACCAGCTGTAAGGAATTTGCTATATTGTATACTCAGCACAGAATCCTGGGAGAAATTCAGCAAAGTTGGTACTTTAAAGTATTCTTGCACAAGTTTGTTGAGTGTCCCCCAGAGATACAGGTAAATGATATGAAAGAAGAGTTACGCAAACTGTGGTGTGGAAGCGTACGACAATTCAAAGGTGATGGAGCACATTGGGTGTTCTGATGGCATTCCTAGCCAGAGATGTGAATGACAGACTGGGCAGAGTTGTAGGACTGGACAGAAATCAAGGTGATAAGCTGAAGTCAGTTTTGTCCCTTTCAGCACTACAGAGATCCTTTACATTAGAATGCTAGCATTGTGGCAAATTCTAATCTTCAAAATAAAGTCATGAGATAATAACGCCACTTTATAGCTCCAGTTAGGTGTAACTGGTTTTCACACTTGCTGATCTGCATATTAAAAAGACAGTGCAGGACTCTGGGTGGCCACCCAGGGAGAGTACTTCTCCACCTGGCACCTACACCAACTAACTGCTGAATCAGCTTCCACTGAGCCCACGTCACTTCCTTACCACTCAGGTGAGACTGCAGCTCCTTCTGGCTCTAACGTTTTAGAATTCTCACAGCAAGAAATCATGGTTCTCTGTACCCCATTTTTTAATAGGGTTATTTGGTTCTCTGGGGTCTAGAATGGCTAGGGTTAAAAACTCAGGAGACAGCAGGTGTTGGTGAGGATGTGGAGAAAGAGGAACACTCCTCCACTGCTGGTGGGGCTTTAAGATGGTACAACCAGTCTGGAAATCAGTCTGGCGGTTCCTCAGAACACTGGACATGACACTTCTGGAGGACCCTGCTATACCTCTCCTGGGTATATACCCAGAGGATTCCCCTGCATGCAATAAGGATACGTGTTCCACTATGTTCATAGAAGCCTTATTTATAATAGCCAGAAGCTGGGAAGAACCCAGATGTCCCTCAATGGAGGAATGGATACAGAAAATGTGGTATATTTACACAATGGAATACTACTCAGCAATTAAATACAATGAATTCATGAAATTCTTAGGCAAATTGTTGGAACTGGAAAATATCCTAAGTTAGGGTACCCAATCACAAAAAAATACACATGGAATGTAATCACTGATAAGTGGATATTAATTAGCTCAGAAGCTCTGAATTCTCAAGACACAGTTAGCAGATCAAATGATACTTTCCCTCAAGGCAAATGATCTTTTCCCTCAAGAAGAGGGAAGGAGAGGGCCCTGGTTCTGAAAAGAGTTGATCCAGCATTGTAGGGGAATACCAGGACAGGGAAATGGGAGGGGGGTGATTGGGAAATGGGAGGAGGGAAGAGAGCTTATGAGACCGATGGGGAGGGGGAAACCGGGAAAGGGGAAAACATTCTGAATGTAAAGAAAGAATATAGAAAATAAAAAAAGTTTAAAAAATTAAAAAAAAGAAATCATGGTTCTTACAAGTAAATCAACATGTAAATGAGTCATGTCAATAAACTGAGCATTCTTTTTAGTGGGCTTGTCAGCCGTGTAACTGTGAAGCAAAACTAGACTAGCTGGAATGTCCTCACAGAGGCTGGGCAGTTTGGATTTTTGATGAATCCCCATTTTGGGGCTGATGGAAGAAGGGAAGCAAGTAGATAGGGTGAATCATTCTGAGGGTCTTTACTAGGAATCAGAGCAGTTTGTAGCTTCTGAGTCAGAAAGGACCCTTTCCTGGTTCAACTCACAGGGCTTTGGTGAGTCTCACTAGGAGTTGTCCTAGTAGCCAGTCCTGTTATGGATTTGACATTGTGTGTGTGGTCACTCTGTATTGACCTGGGTGTCAGATGCACTGCAGTTGATTTAGTGGGGTGTGTGTGTGTGTGTGTGTGTGTCTGTCTGTAGGTATACATGTGTCATGGTGCAAGCCAGAGAACAACTTGTGTGAGTTGATATTTTGGCCTGAGCTAAGTTTGCACCCAAAATAATAGCAACATATGGACCCAAATCAGAAACATGTTGCTTTAAGAATAGCTTTGGAATTGGGGTCGACTTACATGTAGGAGTTACCTATAATTCATGCTTGTTCATTGGTACAAGTGCATCTATGATTTCTATTCAGCCACAGGTCTCAAACCTTTAATAATGTTTGAGGCTTCATCTTGAACCCTCTATAGGCCCAGGTTGTGGCTTCCCATACTAGGTTTGTGTAATAATAAAGACCTGGATATCACTTTCATCTCTGACAGCCCTGTGCTTGTTCTGAGCTAGCGTTTAAAGATATCTTTCTGTGTGGGCCCCCTTTAAACCATGTAGGGCGTGAGCACCACAAATCGTCCATCGTCCTTTGGAAAAACAAGCAGATCCTCTTCTCTCCATGCCAAGAACAAAATATCGGTGATGAGCAGATCAACAGATGGTTTCATTCATTTGCTTAAGATATTTTTGCCCATTTGTTATGTCTTGGGATGCCAGGGGTTGTAGATGCAGCTCAGATAGGTCTGTCTTCATTATGATGGGCAGTGAAAACACACTGCATATGAGAGGGAGGCTTTCCCCATCAAGGCTCTGGATGCAGGCACATTTATTCTGTACCACATGGGTTGTATGATCCTAGGGTAGCTATACATGTAATCTAACACATTTGTGCGTGACATTGCATTATTCGTCCAAAGCCGGGATGTTCTTCACAGTGGTAGCACTTTTACGGCAAACGTGAGACTCTATAGGTTTCAGATTGAAAAATATTGAACATAATCATGCATTCTACTGGATTTCTCATTGGCTCCCAGATAGACACTAGATATATTGAAGGTGGTGGAAAGGGCTGTACCCAGCTGGGTCTATATTTCTAGAAGAGATAGTCAGTGAAGATGTTAGGCAATTCCTTTGCACCCTGCAGGGTTGATTCTAGACAGTATAAGTTTCACAATGACAATGTATTTTTAAGTCACACTTGCAAGGGGCATACTTTTGGTATTGGCACTCACATGAACGCACAGTCTTCACATGGTTTATTGGGGGCCCCATTTTCCTACTCTAAGTAAACTATATGTATTGGTGTCCACTGAGCTAGATCTGCTTGCTCTTCCAGGTATCTGGGTTTATTCTAACTTTATAATGCTTCCTAAATAAAGGACAAGTTTCTTTTGGCATTAGAAGACAACGTAACATCTGTCCTCTCTGATGGGTCAAATACTAACGCAGGGGAAGAGCAGTCATCTCTTCCTCTGCATTAGCATTAGTGGATGTGGTGCCACTCATCCAATTGGAACATTCTCTTCACAGTTTCCAGTTCAGCTAGCTTAGTGGCTGTCACTGTGGGGACAGGGCACACCAGTGGTCAGCGTTGGCTTCAGAGAGAATGAAGAGAAACTGCAAAAGGTTATAAAACAAGGATTCTCTAAGAACACTTTATTGCTTTGTCAGTTCCTCCCTTTCTTTCTTTCCTTAATTTTGTTGTTTTGAGGCAGGATCTCCTGGTATAGCCAGACTTCCTTTGAACTCCTGTAGCTAAGGGAGGATGACCTTGAACTTCTGATCCTCTTGCCTTCACCTTAAAGAGCTAAGATGACAAGTTTGTATTATCAAACTCCCCTCCCCTCCCCTTCTGCTTTTCAACTTAAATGTCCATTGTTTCTACCAGAGATATTATTATGCGGGGGTGGGGGTGGGGGTGGGGGTGGGGTGGGGTGGGGGTTGTCGGAGAGAGAGAGAGACAGACAGACAGGGACAGACAGACAGACAAAGATAGACAGACAGACAGAAAGTTTCTATGAAGATATGCTTATTATTCCAAGACCCACTACCATCTCAATAATTATCTAAGTCAGGTTGGAATGCCCAGCCTAATAACAGGCTACTCCTTCCACCTGCTCTTTAGATATGTGCTTCCCAGTAATCCAGAGGGGACAAAGCACTGCACTGACCCCTCTCTCTCTCTCTCTCTCTCTCTCTGTCCCTCTGTCTCTCTGTCTCTGTCTCTCTCTCTCTCTCCCCACATGTGTGTGTGTTTGTATGTGTGTGTGTCCCAAACCCAAATTTGTGCTTTAAATACATACATTAGTTCACTTAGTGTTGCTGTAACAAAAGACCCAATGCTCAGTAGCTCATAAAGCACAGAGGCTTGCTTATTCAGACAGGGAGAGCCCAGCAGAGCAACAGTATCTTTCCTTTTGCTGTGGTGGAGAAACAGAAAAGTAACTGGCTATAGGTAAGGGCAAGGGTCATTTTATGACAGGTTACTCTTGTGAATAATAATCTGCTCTCAGAGACTAACATCACTCATTTTTCATAATGGTATTCAGCTGCTTACAGGTCGCACCATCTCATGTTCAAGTGTCTAACTCCGAGGACTGTGAGGACAAACCGTATCTAAACCCTAGCATCTCTTTCCTGACCCTAACTCTTAACAGCTCGCCCTAATTCTAGCAGCTATTTCCTGAACCTAGCAGCTCACTCTAACCCTAGCAGCTCGCCCTAACTCTAACAGCTCGTTCTAACTCTAACAGCTCGCTCTAACCCTAGCAGCTCGCCATAACTCTAGCAGCTCACCCTAACTCTAGCAGCTGTTTCCTGACCCTAGCAGCTGTCGCTAACCCTAGCAGCTCGCTCTAACCCTAGCAGCTCGCCCTAACTCTAGCAGCTCGCTCTAACCCTAGCAGCTCACCCTAACTCTACCAGCTCGCTCTAACTCTAGCAGCTGTCGCTAACCCTAGCAGCTCGCTCTAACCCTAGCAGCTCGCCCTAACTCTAGCAGCTCGCTCTAACCCTAGCAGCTCACCCTAACTCTAGCAGCTCGCTCTAACCCTAGCAGCTCGCCCTAACTCTAGCAGCTCGCTCTAACCCTAGCAGCTTGCCCTAACTCTAGCAGCTCGCTCTAACCCTAGCAGCTTGCCCTAACTCTAGCAGCTCGCTCTAACCCTAGCAGCTTGCCCTAACTCTAGCAGCTCGCTCTAACCCTAGCAGCTCACCCTAACTCTAGCAGCTCGCTCTAACCCTAGCAGCTTGCCCTAACTCTAGCAGCTCGCTCTAACCCTAGCAGCTTGCCCTAACTCTAGCAGCTCGCTCTAACCCTAGCAGCTCACCCTAACTCTACCAGCTTGCTCTAACCCTAGCAGCTTGCCCTAACTCTAGCAGCTCGCTCTAACCCTAGCAGCTCGCCCTAACTCTAGCAGCTTGCTCTAACCCTGGGACTACAGCAGCCACCCGGCCTATCATCTCCTCGGCCTGCTCCCCTTCATGTTTTAACAAGCCGGCTGTAGGAGGGATTGCTGCACAGTAGCTCCTCCTACATCCCTGATCACCAGGATGTTTCTACTCAATTATTTGTTGGTTTAGCTTATCGTATACAAGTGATGCTTCATTGAATGCCAGGTCTCCTTACTGACACACATGATTAAAAAATATACAGTATGTTCTTGAAAACTGAAGTGCTAGGTACAGAGAGTGACTATATTTACATTGTTTTCAGGGCTAAAACCAGTGCTGTTATTAGCTACAGGGCTGGAGGGTGGCTGTGATCCAGACCCTTGTTTTCACTAGCAAGACTTGTGGACAGACTGTTGTTCATGACACATTGATTAGAAATACTGTAGCTAGGAGGTGGCGAGCCCATCTTCTTTATTTTTCTGACAGTAGTCTTTTTATGTCCTGGGTTCTCTCATCTTCCCATTTGAAAAGGCCTTTCTTTATCACTAAGACAGTTTGTCCTTAGACTGTTTGTTAAAAATATTCCCCCCTGAGCATCAGGGTCCCCAATGGAGGAGCTAGAGAAAGGACCCAAGGAGCTGAAGAGGTTTGCAGCCCCATAGAAGGCACAATAATAGTACCAACCAGTACCCCCAGAGCTCCCAGGGAATAAACCACCAACTGAAGAATGCACATGGAGGGACCCATGGCTCCAACTGTATATGTAGCAGAGGATGGCCTTGTCGGACATCAATGAGAGGAGAGGCTCTTGGTCCTGAGAAGGCTCGATGCCCTGGTATAGGCGAATGCCAGGTCAGGAAAGTGGGAGGGGGGTTGGTAAGCAGGGGAAGGGGGATGGGATAGGGGTTTTTGGAGGGGTAATGAGGAAAGGGGATAACATTTGAAATGTAAATAAAGAAAATATCTAATAAAATTTTAAAAAATGAAAAAAAAAATAGGAAAGGCCATCCAGAGACTGCCCTATCTGGGAGTCCATCCCATATACAGTTACCAAACCCAGACACTATGTGGATGTCAGTAAGTGCTTGCTGACAGAAGCCTGATATAGCTGTCTCCTGAGAAGCTCTGCCAGAGCCTGACAAATACAGAAGTGGATGCTCTCAGCCAACCATTGGACTGAGCACAGGGTCCTCAATGGAGGAGCTAGAGAAAGGACCCAAAGAGCTGAAGGGGTTTGCAGCCCCATAGGAGGAACAACAATATGAACCAACCAGTACCCCCAGAGCTCCCAGGGACTAAAACACCAGCCATAGGCTCCAGCTGCATAGGCAGCAGAGGATGGCCTTGTAGGACATCAAAGGGAGGAGAGGCCCTTGGTCCTGAGAAGGCTCAATGCCCTGGTATAGGGGAATGCCAGGACAGGGAAGCGGGAGTCTGTGGGTTGGTGAGCAGGGGGAGGGGGGATGGGAAAGGGAGTTTTCAGAGGGGAAATGAGGAAAGGGGGTAGCATTTGAAATGTAAATAAAGAAAACATCTAATAAAAATGATAAACAAACAAAAAAGATATTCCTCCTACTTTGTCTTCTGACTTTGTGCTTAGTAATTTGTGTTTTGCTATGTGGGAGCTAGAACTTTTTGTTGTTTTCATTATTATATAGTAGATTTATTTATTTTCTATTTTGCATAATCTTTATGCTGTTATGTTACCACTGTCCTTTTTCTCCTCATTAATTAATTTATTTATTCATATTACAGCTGATCATAGCCCCTCCCTCCTCTCCTCCAAGGTCCACCCTCCCCCTCCCCACCCACACCCCCATCCTCTTTGCTTCAGAGAGGGGGAGGCCCCATGGGTGCCAAGCTCATCCTCTTCCACTGAGGCCAGACCAGGCAGCCCAGGTAGGGGAACAGAATCCAAAGGCAGGCCTCAGACTCAGGACAGCCCCCACCCCACTCTAATTGCTAGAGGACCTACATGTAGGACCAAGCTGCACATCTGTTACATATGTAACAGATCATGCGTGCTCTTTGGTTGGTGGGTCAGTCTCTGTGGTACCCCATGGGCCCAGCTTAGTTGACTCTATAGGCCTTTTTGAGGTGCTCTTGATCACTCTGGCTCCCTCAGTCCTCCCCTCCCCGAGTCCTCCCCTCCCCGCTCTCCACAGGACTCACTAAGCTTCACCTGTTGCTTGGCTATGGGTCTCTGGGTCTATTTCCATCAGCTGCTGGATGAAGGCTCTCTGAAGACAGTTATGCTATGCTCCTGTCTGCAAGCATAACAGAGTATCGTTAATAGTGTCAGGGCTGATTCTCTCCCATGAGGTGGGTCTCAGGTTGGGCCAGTCATTGATTGGTAGAGCTAGAACTTTTAGACTGTTTCAATGGTGCTCTTCCTGTCTAAGATAGATAGTGTTTGTTAGCGCTGTTCCCCCCCCCCCCCCCCCCCCCGATCCATTCAAGGTTTGGTCATAGATCGGCCACTGCTCTTTAAATAGAAAGGTCAGCCTGGGCATAGCTTCAGAAAGGAGTTAACTGAATGTGGGGATGGCTTCATCCATGACCTCTGTCATTGATGAGTTCATTCTCATGCATTTTCTTAGACCCAGTGTGGCCTCCATGGCTTCCAGATGTAGCCCTGAGTAGAGTGAAGGCTGAGGAGAGCTCAGTACTGCTTGCATGGATCTGCCTGGCTAGCCCCAACCTTACCCAGGAGGCCTGGTGGACTAGCCCCAACCTTACCCAGGAGGTCTGGTGGACTAGCCCCAACCTTACCCAGGAGGTCTGGTGGACTAGCCCCAACCTTACCCAGGAGGTCTGGTGGACTAGCCTCAACCTTAACCAGGAGGCCTGGTGGACTAGCCTTATCCTTACCCAGGAGGTCTGGTGGGCTAGCCTCAACCTTACCCAGGAGGCCTGGTGGACTAGCCCCAACCTTACCCAGGAGGCCTGGTGGACTAGCCTCAACCTTACCCAGGAGGCCTGGTGGACTAGCCTCAACCTTAACCAGGAGGCCTGGTGGACTAGCCTCAACCTTACCCAGGAGGTCTGGTGGGCTAGCCTCAACCTTACCCAGGAGGTCTGCCTGGCTAGGCTCAGCCTCAGCTTCACATTTATTTTCTGTCTTTGTTTGTGGCAGGCTTCATGAACTTTTTTCTCTGATGCCTTAGTTCGCACGTTTGTTCAGTGACCGGCCTCCCTGTCTCCTCTAATTCATGAAAGTCACTGCCAGAGCCACACTCATGCAGAGTAGTAACTCGCTTGTCTTGCTGACCGTTCCTTTGGCCCTCAGAGACACAGCCTGTTAGTGGCCACTGGCTGACCTTGGCTTTCATTTGTCTAGGAATACTCTTTGGTGGACATTGCCTTCTCTTTCTCTTTGTATTAGGTAACTATCCTAAAGTTGACTTTCTCTACAAACTTTAACATTTAATGTTGCCAATCAGATGACTTTCAAGTATCCATTTATCTTTCTTTTGTCAATTTTAATGCTAAATGCAGGGAGGGAAGGAGGAATAGAAATCAGAGTGGACGATTCCCAGAGGACTGTGAGAGGCCACTTTTAATGAGTGTAATACCCTCCAGTGACAGTGAGTGACAGAGGACATTCCTACTGTGGAATCATTTTATATTTTAGAAAATACTTTATACAGAGTGTAGTTTAGATTTTTAAAGGTCAGCTAGAAGGGGACTGTCTTGTCGGGAATGAGACCTGTAACACTGCGCGAGGGTGTGAGAGGATGCTGATGGTGAGACTTCAGAATAGGGACAGGACCCTGTGTGACCCATCCCATCAGCCTCAAGCTCCAGAGTTGAAGTATCACGTTCTCAGTAAAACCGTGATTCTGTGACAGCTCACACAGGGGCAGCTTCAGTCTCATTTTCATTGTAGAAATTCCCCCCCAGGATCCTATACACTCTGTGGGGAAGGAGCTGCAACTTCCCTAGTTCCTCCCTTTCCCCCTCTTCCGTTTCTTCACCTCTTCTCCCACTCCTCCTCCTCTGAACCCCTCTCTTCGTCTGTGCTAAAGGGTCTCATGTAGCCCAGGTAGGTTAGCCTCAGTTACTAAATGACTGAGAGTTAACTGGAGCTCCTGCCTCCTGCCTCCTGCCTCTACCTCATCACAGGTGTGTGACACCACTCCCTGCTCCTCTGTCATCATCATCACCACCACCACCACCACCACCACCACCATCTCATCATCATCATCATCATCATCATCATCTCCTTCTCTTTTGTTTGTTTCTATTGTTAACCTTAAGGGAATTCTCATTTGGGTGTCATTGTTGCTATGTGGTGGGTGAGGAAAGGGAGACTCCTTCCTGGAACATTCATTTACCAGGCCTGAAGCTGCATAAGGTTGGTTTCCTTAGTAGAAATGCATGGCCTTTCATAGGCTTGGAGAGTGTGTTCCAGATCACCATTGTGGTGAGACCTCAGGAAACCTGGTGCCTGCCAAAGGCCAAGAAGCATTAGAGAGTGAGGAGGTGGTGGTGCTTTGAGGTGTGTGTGTGTGTGTGTGTCAGTGTGTGTAGGCTCTCTCTCTCTCTCTCTCTCTCTCTCTCTCTCTCTCTCTCTCTCTCTCTCTCTCTCTCTCTCTCTCTCTCTCTTTCTCTCTCTCTCTCTCTCTCTGAGGTCAGCAAAGTGCATCAGACTCCCTAGAGCAGAGCTTGCAGTTGTGTGCTGCAAGATATTTCCGATCCATTCACATTGAGGCAGTGAGAGGTCTGTGATTGGAGGGGAGAGAGGAGAGGAGGAGGAGCTAAGGGGAGTGAGGGGCGGAGAGAGAGGGAAAGGGCTCTGTGGACAAGAGGAGGCAGGGATATCCCGATGGCATCAGACATATTTCTGGTGTTTTGGATAGGTTAGAAAATTGGGGTAAGACTTTATCATTGTAAACTGGCATTATGTATCTGGGAGTTTTATATACATAAATATATTTGGTTAACTATTCAAGTTTAAGAGTCATGCCTTACCAGATACTTGGAAGGAGTGGTGCAGAGGCCTAGCGTGGTGGTACTCTTCCTTAACTGTTACCCACTACAGTTGTGAGCTGCCCTACCTGGGTGCTAGGAAGTGAATCTGGGTCTTCTGTGGGAGTGGTCCATGCTCTAACCATGACGGCACTTCTCTAGCTCCTCAGTGTCACGCTGTTGACAAGTTCCTGTGAAGGGGCCCGCCGTCTTGCTAGGGTGGAGATTCAGCTTGATTTGCAAGAACAAACCAGTGGTGGCTGGGCCACAGCCTCCTTACTCTTTTAAGACAGAGAGAGAGAGAGAGAAAGAGAGAGAGAGAGAGAGAGAGAGAGAGGAGAGAGAGAGAGAGGAGAGAGAGAGAGAGAGAGAGAGAGAGAGAGAGAGAGAATAGCAGACTGCAGCTCAGTGACAAGAAAAGACCCTAGGCTTGATTTCCTGGTACCACACAGAAACAGCAACCATGACACCACACCTCAAACGCCCCAGAAAAGATGTGAAAGTCACAATATATGTGGATAGAATGTTATGGAGAAACCCGACATTTTATGTGTTAACTAACAAAATGAAGAAGACACAGAAATACAGCACAACAAAAAAGGAAGGAGTGAAGGAGAGAAGAGAGAAAGCAGCACTGGGCCTTCTGGTCACTTGAAGGAACTTCTGTATGTAAACACACACACATAGTCTACTTACTAAAGTAGATGTTGGAAAATAAGTAGGTAGAGACAGGTCAGCATTTACTAACAATTTTACCCCCATTGCGATCAAGTTAGTTGCTTTTACTTTGTTCATAGTTAGAAATGGTCTGATTCAAAATTATTTTATCTTATTTATTTAAAAATATTTTAGCTTTAGTTGTTTTGGTATGTGTGTGTATATCTCTCTGTGTGTGTGTATATGTGTGCGTGTACGTGTGTGTGTGTGTGTGTGTGTGTGTGTGTGTGTGTGAATGTGAATGCAGGTACCTGTGGAGGTCGGCATCTTCAGATCCCTGTTGTAGGCGGTTGTGAGCTACCCAACCAGGGTGCTGGGAACCAAATGTGAGTCTTCAGTAAGAGCAGTACGTGTCCTTATGTGCTAAGCCACATATTCATTGTTTGGAAATGGGGTCTCATGTATCTGGGAGCTGGTTTCCAAGACACTGTGTAGCCCAGGTTAGCCTGGAACTTCTTTTCTTTTCTTTTCTTTTCTTTTCTTTTCTTTTCTTTTCTTTTCTTTTCTTTTCTTTTCTTTTCTTTCTTTTCTTTTCTTTTCTCTTTCTTTTCTTTTCTTTCTCTCTTTTTCTTTCTTTCCTTCTTTCTCTCTTTTTCTTTTTTAAATTAAATATTTATTTATTTATTTATTTATTTTATGTGTACAAGTTCACTGTAGCTGTGCAGATGGTTGTGAGCCTTCATGTGGCTGTTGGGAGTTGAATTTAGGACCTCTGGTTGCTCTGGTCGGCCCTGCTCGCTCCAGTTAATCTTACTCGCTCAGTCCCTGCTCGCTCTGAACCCAAAGATTTATTTAGACACACCAGAATAGGATGTCAGATCTCATTATGGATCGTTGTGAGCCACCATGTGGTTGCTGGGATTTGAACTCAGGACCTTTGGGAGAGCAGTCAGTGCTCTTACCCTGCTGAGCCATCTCACCAGCCCCATCGCCTAGAAATTCTGATCCCCCTGTCTCCACTTTCCAAATGCTAGGATTATAGGTGAATGCTATCAAACCCTGCTTCAGAATGCATTTACATTTCATGTATACTGTAAAAACATTTAATATATGGCCACAGTTTCCTGATAAGCCCAGATTGAGATAGCATAAATGGGATCATGTTTCCACAAACAACTATTAATTTGTAGTAGCTAAGATAATGGCATCCACTTTCTCTTTGGTTCTGTCTGGGCAGCTCTGTAAATTGTGTATTGATTATGCAAATGGACCTAGTGTCTTTATTACTGCTCTGCAGATATGTGCAAATGGAGTGAACATTTGGTAAGGTTGTCAATTTTATAGGAAACATTGCATTTTACAGGTCTTTTTTTTGAGGTGGGGAAGAAATTGCATTTAAAACTAACTACAATTTATTAGTAAATTCAAGAAATTATTTGTGTTCTAGGAAATCAAAAGTACAGTTAAAGAGTTTAAAGGATGCTATTTAATTTCCTTTGTTTCCAACTCCTCAAGGAAGGCGCTGCAGAAATGATACCAGATCAATAATAATCTATTTTTGTCGTTTATTTTTGGTCGTGTGGCTTTTCTTGTTTTGTATCAGGCTCAAGGAACCTTAGACATTCTAGATTGGTTCCATTTTCACATTTATTAATCCAACTAGACGAAGACAAAATGGCCTAATTTTCTTCCCCCAACGAGACATCAGTTTTCTTATCAATGACAATGGCTTGTAAGTAATAAACCACAACCCCGGGTTTTATTCCCATCTTTTCTTGTGTACATATACCTTATTTCATAGATTTTTTTTCCCCTTTCTCCTTTTGTTGAGTCATCGTCTGACCAAAAGGTTTGTTCAGATTTCTCTTATTTCCCTAAAAAGGATCACTTACAAATGAGGAGTTGCTACTTGTGTATAAGGATGGAAAGGAAAAAAAAATAACCATTTTCTACTTGTCTAAGAATAACTTTCCACATTATTAATTAATTAATTTAGTGAATGAGTGTGTGTGTGTGTGTGTGTGTGTGTGTGTGTGTGCCAGCCATCCCCAGTATTGGGATTGCAGGCCTGTGACATCATTCCTGGCTGTTTCTGGGGACCAAGTTCAGGTCTTAACGCTGCTTGCACCCAGGCACCTTACCGACTGTGCTGCCTGCCCGCACATCCGTTCTGCTTTGCTTCACGCTTTGCCCAGCTTAACCCAATACTGAATGGGAAAATGGCCGCATGAATCCTCTTCCCACAAAGCTACTTGTTCTTGCCTTTCGTGAGTAGCACTTCTTTTTAGAAGAGAAACAAACATCCCAAGTTCTAACACAAACCAAGGAAATAAGGATAGGCTAGGAGTGAAGAGACTTGAGTGATGATAACGCTGGGTTGGCTTTTGTGAATGGAACTCAGCCCCTCCTCAGCTCAAAAAGGAAAAGAACTGCCCTGGTGCGCGAGCACTGTTACCTTGCCAAGGCCAGGGTCGCTTGTTTAAAACACTCCTTTCCTAAGCCGCTGGTGCAATAATCCTTGAGATAGTGTAAATATCATGCTCTGAAAGACGGACATTTCACCAACAGTGTCTGCAGTGGGCAAGATAATGGAACCATTGGTAGAAGGTACTGTGTGTTCACTGGGCTCTTTCTGTCCTGGATTTTCATTGGATGGATGTAGCAAAGTGTCCTGTAGGTGAGACTCTGTAATAAAATGGATACCATAATGCTCTTCCTCCAAATCCTTGTGTCTAAAGTCTAGCTGCCAAACACATTTCCTTCATGATTGTGGCTGTTTTAAGACACATCATTGAGTCTATGTACCCAGGGATTATACACACATACTTCCCAACTACTTATTTTCCTCCACACTGAATTTTCAGACTTTTATTTTTCTGTAGAGAAATTAGTACTATAATACCTGACTGTTGAAAATATCTCATTGTAATATTTTTCTTCTGTAAAATAAAAGAAAGAGTCTTGCTTTAAGCTGTGAATGTTGTCTGGTCTCTGGTTTGGTTGATTTGCTCGAGAGTCTAACTTGTCAGGGCTGAGTGGAAGACACTGGATGGTCAGAGGAGTAGAGTCTGGCGAGAAGAATTGTCCACATGGAAACAAAGGCAAAAGCAAAGTGTCTCCACAACAAACCAAATATAAAAATACCCAAACACACAAGCTAAAGCAACCCAGTGCTAACCACAAAGGAAAGCAGGAGAATACCCTAAGACAGAGTGACTTCAGATCGAGAGGAAAGGCTTTTCACTGTAAAAGCTTCATTTATCAAGCAGCCAGGCTTTCCCCCAGGAGGTCACGTGGATCCCAGCTTTCTTGTCACCCTTGCCTGTCATCTGGCTTGCTTGTGATCACTCTTGGTGACTTCTTGTGTTTTTCTTCTACAAGGTTCTATGCATGCTTGTGAGGAACACGTCGTATGGTTGTTTGTTAATTTCCTTTTTTCAGGGAACATTAGTTTGGATCACTTATGGAGGCCTTTAGAAAGTTCAAATGTCGTAGCTCTATTTGCCACCCTAGGGACAGGGGTGTATGTGTTGATGTGCCTTTTGTATAGAGATTTATTTTATTTTATCTCATTTCATTCTCCTGTATCATAGGATAACTTGTAATGTCTCGAGTAGGGAAGGGTGACCTTCAGTTCCTCAGTCTCTTGCCTTGAAACTCTTAGGTGTTGGATGCCACCAGCCAGGCTTATGGGGTGCTACAGCTCTGAGCAGGGTTTCCTATGTGGTAGGCATGGCTTTATTTTATTGGGAAGGATCATGAACCACATATAGAATCATGCGATCTATTTAAATGAACTTTTAATGATATTTTTTAAAAAAAACAGAATAAGGGATATCCAATACCTATTTTTGTTTTTAGTTAAACTTTATTATTTCCTTTATTTGTCCTTATATATGTTTGAAATAAAATGAAAAGAGTAAAACCTGTCTCACTGAAGACTTCTGAGGTCCTGAAGTATTTTGTCCCCGGTTAAGCAGTTGTCTGGTGTGCCCCCCCTCTGTCTGGCTCTGGTGTTTATTCTCGAGCATTTAGGTTTGCAGGAAGGTGATTCCAAGATAATCAGCTGGGTGATTAGAAGCCTGTTTAGAAGAGCGAGCCCTTAGCTTGCCTCCCTGCAGGCCTGCCCTCTCAGCTTGCTCTCTAGGTCTATGACTTCAAGTGCTTGCCTTGCCTCTCACTGACCACTGTCCTCTCCTGCCAACCATCTAGCGCCCGTTTCCTTTCTGTTCCGGATGGACTTGGTTTGGGCTCCCCCTCTTCCTTGTTTATGTTGTAACAGTCACAGCAGTTCCCTGCTTCCTGACCTGCTCTTTGCCAGCACATCCTTTGTGTGACCAGTGCAGCATTCTTCTGAACCGGACCCATCTCACCGGCTGCTGAGAAGTCCCCCACTCACTTCTGGCACTGGGGTTAGCACGCAAACCTCATGATGTCCCCAGCCACCACCCTCCAGCCTGCTGTGCTCTGCCGTCGTCCTGGTTGCCTGGCGTGGAAGCACTTGGATTTTCCTAAAGGCCGCATGTTGCTTTTGGCATCTGTGTCCTTGGTTTGGGAACTGGAGTTCTGCTTGTGTTCCTTGGTTTTTATTTTTATTTTTATTTTGTGTGTGTGTGTGTGTGTGTGTTTCTTTTCTCTAACAAGCTGCTCTGTCCCTACTTAGCCACATTGACCTCCTTCTGACCTCATGAGTTTTTGGGTTTTCTCTCTACCTGTATGAGTTTGCTATGACACGAGGAAAAATGTTTTGAATGGCAGACTTGGGTAAATGGACCAAGGGGTCCAAGGCCCTAGGAAGCAACTTCAGCCTGTTCCTGTCCCTTCTGGATGCTAAATGAGAGGCAGTGCTCCTGACCCGTCACTGTGGAAATGAGAGTAGATTATAAGCTCTGTTGGGGAGGGAGTGGCCTCATCTTAGGCTTTGAACTCCTAGGGTCTTCTACAAGGTGTTCAGGAAATATTTGCTTGCTGAAGTTGTGACGAGGCAGGAATAGTGACCCATCCTGAAATAGTTGAGCTTGAAGAAGGGCGGTGCTTGTAACTTCCCTTATTTAAACGCTGGACCCTTGAGATTGCTTACCTCTCCCAAGTCTCTGACTAAATGATAGACAGCAGAACAGAGCAGGGGATGTAGATAGGGTTTTCTGATTGGAATTGGAGCTTCCTAGTTGTTTCAAGCTGTGTATGCCTGTGTGTTTTAAACTTCTTCCAAGGCTCACCCCACCCCCAACAACATCCTGAACAAGGATCATCACTGCACCGGATGGAACAAGGCTGTCTTGATGGGGATGCTTCTGTGATGCTCCTCTCTGGTCTTCTGGGAGCCTGACAGACTTGAGAATAGTCAATTAAAACCTCAGAAATTCCAAATATTGCAGTGACTTGCAGTAACGCAGAGGGAATTCTTTCTATCTGAAGGGATTTGTAGACAAAAGGGAATGAGCAGATGAAAGTGGTCCCCCCCACTTTCTTCTAGAAGGCAGTTTCATAACTAGAAACGTAGCTCAGAGAATAGAGTAGGTAGAAAGTAAACATGGGAAAGAGAGTCATTAATTTTGGGGACGGGGACAAGGTCTCACTGTGTAGCTCAGGCTGATTGCCAACTTGCGAGCCCCCTGCCTTTGCCCATCTAGTGCTGAGGTTGTGGCTCTGCATCATTATCACCAGGCTGAGGAGAATACTATGTTTTTAAAGATTTATTTTATTTTGAATCATGTGTATGTGTGAGTCCGTGCATGTGAGTGTAGGGGCCTGCAGAGGTCAGAATTGTGTCTCAGATCCCTTATAGAGCTGGAATCACAGGTACTTGTCAGCTGCCCACTGTGTGCGCTAGTAACGAAACTCTGGTCCCCTGTGAGAGCAGTCCATGCTCTTGACCAGTGAGCTCTCTCCAGCCCCAAGAATGCAGTCCCAACCTTGACCATTCAAGTCTAGCCATGTGGTACATGGGGTCTCTGTCTCTGGTCTCTGCAATGGTGGAGGCAGGGTAGAGGCCACAGCTTCAGGACACTTGAGATTAGTTCCCCACCCGACTCTGTCATCCCTGCCTGATTACTTCTATTTTGTTTGTTTCTTTACCTTGATTCGGCAGACTAGAAGTGAGACAGCTACCAGGGGGCGAGTGCACTCTGAGGGCTGGCTGCCCAGTCTGGCTTGTTGTGCACCATCGTTAAGGCTTCCTAGCCACTGCGTTAACAGTGTACAATTTATTTTCCCCAAAGCTGTTTTCATCTTAGGGGAGATTTCAAGTTAGAATGCATATCTAGAGCTCAGACATCACAAAGTAAAGATCCTGCCTTTTGAGTTTTTGACCACCAGGAAGGTTTTCTGCTTCTTGTTAAGGAATAATTTGCTTAGTGAGCATGGTTTGAAGAGGTATGCAGAGAGACTACTTTTGATGTAGTTTGTTTTAAACAGATGCTCTCTGGTTTTCTCCTCCGGGCTTCTAAATATGTCAGAAAATGTAGATGACTAGTCATTGTTCACTTCATTCATTTATTTTAGTTATTCATTTGCCTCATTGATGTATTTATTTATTTATTTGTATTTGTGTGTGCATGCATCTGTACACATATATGATCAGGTGTGTAAAGGAAAGTAGGTGTGTGTGTCAAGGCTCAGGCACATGTATGGAGGTCAGAGGACAACCTCAGCTGTCGACCCTCAACTTTGACCTTGTTTGTAACAGCATATCTTGGTTGTATTTTTATCCGACACCCCCAACTTGCTAGTCCTAAGAGCATCTGAGATCTATCCACAGCTGTACTGACCTCTGTCTCCCCAAGGGAGTGTATTACTGTTACAGTTGTTTGCAACAGGCGGCAGGCTTTTCAGTGGGTTCTGGGGATTTGAACTCAGATCCTCTTGCTTTTACCACAATGCTTTGACCCATTAATCTATCCCCCCATCCTACATATGAACTCTAAATACAAGATAAGGTTGTGAGTTATCACTTAGCACAAGTAGTGATTTGTGGGAAATATGAGTATGAAATGTGCTTATATGAATTATTAGTTAAGACATGGGATTTTAGTGTTGAGTCTTTGTAAAGAACATCCTTCCTTTTCTTTTTTTTACATTAACATTTTTCATTACATCATGTAGTGTGGTGTTTTATGTGTGTGATCAAGTGTGTGAGTGTTCATGCATGTGTGTGTGTGTGCCTGTGTCCATGGAATCATCAGGTTTGGTGGCAAGGGCTTTTACCCACTAAGGTGTCTTTCTGACCCCTTCTTAGATACTTTAACCCTTACATCTTTACTATCTCGCTTTACTATATAGTATCTGGAGCAACATTTTTGGGGAAATATTTGGTTTTTATATCTGTAACTAATTAAGTTCCCCATGATTGTGGTCATGACAATGAAATCTATATTATTTTAAATTCATAGTGTCCTGAACTCATTGGCACTGTGTTGGTTAAGATTGAGCAGGTCACACCAGAGTTTCATTTGGTGAGAAGCTGGCGATGCCCAAGTGGACAAAGTATTAGGAAGAGGTCTAGTTTGAAGTCTGCGCCTGTGCACACGTGTAAGGTTCAGGGCTAATTCATGTCTCTCCGGTCTCTGTGGCTAAGCGATCTTCCTGCCTTTGTATTTATGGCATCACTAGAATCTTGTGTTTTTGCCATTTCAATAAAAACGGAGTCTGTTTTTTAAGGTAGGGCTTCATACATGGAATTAACCAGGGAAAGCCTCCTTTATATCTCCTGCAAGGAGGACCAGGGCCTGCGCTCTTTCTTGCTGCCAGAAGTTTTTATAGTAATACTTTGTATCTCGGCTCTGGCTCTTACCATTAAATGTGCTTTTTATAGAGTAGCAAGTTATAAATGTAGTGCAGCTACGGCATATTAATCTTACTGCAGAGATTTAATGAGGCAGTTGTTTTGCGATGGACACTGTGGGGAGAAGAGAGCTACAGAGTTTTACTTCATCACTGAGCTGCAGAAATATTCCTTGCCTGGTAATAATTATAACCACATGATCTCTTCATTTTTCTTTCTTTGGCTGGTGCTTTTCCATGCAAAAGTGGCTTGGAAGAAGGTCCCTTTCTGGGCAGCAGAATGGCTCAGAAATTGGGCTGTTTTCTTAGTAGTTTGACATTTTAGCTTTGATCAGGCATGGCATCCTTGTTGCGAAGGAGAAATATGTAAGATGGTTTCAGATAGTCCCTGCCAGTCCACTGAGATGGCTTTTAGGTATTCATTACTTTTACTTGACTTTTATATAGGGTATAAAAAAGTAAATGTGGTGAAACCTCATTTTTACATGGACAGAATAGAATTTCTGCTGGTTGGCCTCAAACTGATCCTGCACTTGAAATTAATTGAAGTCCATGCCTTTATTGCCTCCAACACTTTTAAGCCAGGGCAATTTTTCATTTTCCCCAAAGTTGTAATTTTATTAAACCAAGTTGAAGCAATAACAGTCCTTGAGAAGAGGAGGAAGGAAAGAACTACCTGCCAGAGACCATAATGAGAGGAAAATCATGCCTCTTTCAAATCCTCATTTGTAGGTAATGTTAACAAAACTGGAAGCAGAATGCCACCATTTATTGTAGTAATAACAGTTGTGCCTCTCTTCCAAAAGCCAATCCTTAGTTCAGATCAGAACACTATAAACCCAGGCTCCCAGAGCCCCCCACGAAAGGACAAGCTGGAGTGTTGGGTTAGCAAGTCAGATCCTCTGTGATGGAGGCCACATGTTGTGGTAGCATCACTTGGGGTAGCAGGAGAGAGAGGTGCCTGAGCTACAGTGTGCTTTGCAGTGGCCCTTTAGGGGGCATGATGGGGACTATTTTAAAATCCTGCCCGTGAGAGGGTTTATAGGCAACAATGTGGTTGGGAGAGCAAATGCCCCTCAGGCAGCAGGGCTGGGGGCAGGGCGACACTTACAGGCATGGGTCTTGTGTTTATAACCCCTCAGGCTGAAGTCAGGGGTTTGAATGACTAGCAGAGTAATACAATTATTTTTTATGATTGGATCTCAAAGGACTTTATAAAAACTCCATCACTGAGGCCATGTGCAATTACTGAAGTGTAGCCACCTGTGGGAAAGAAATGGTTGACAAGGCAAGCTTTCAAGATGCTTCCCACGCCCACTGGCATCAGGAACAGAGACCCCCTCACACAAATAAACACATCTTTTGAATGGCCAAGAAAGAATTCCTCGAGCAAGTGGAGGCTGGGGGGAAATGTCTCATCACAAAGAAAGAGACTGAGAATCTAGTACTCCCTGCACGGAGGCCTCATAGGCTATAATCGAACCCGCCTCCCAGAGGGTCCCACTTAAGTGTTGACCTAAAAACAAATCCGCCAGTTGGCTGGAGCATGCATCCTAAAGTTGCAGCAGAAGTGAATAAGCTTGACTGACTTCAGTCCCCAAAGGGTTCTATCTGTAAACCCAGAAGTGCAGGCAAAACATTTTTATTAGTCTTAAAATGACCCTCATTCTAATAACCAGCCACAGCAGTGGAAGCAAGGCCGGAGCTCCTCCTCAGCTCTGAAGAGCAGAAACACTGTGCATTCTTAGTTGCTTGGTATCTTTGATATCAGATTTTTGTAAAATACTCACAATACTGAATAATAAGGAAGGTGACTTCTTATCCTTTCTGCATATTACTTAAAGTATTCAGTCTCCTCACTTAAAAAACAAACAGGTCTGCAAGCCTGATGCCTAGCATCTAAATAACCACATTAAAATTCAGACCCTGACACCCACATTTCCCTGAATGCTGTCAGTCTTTTCAGAAACTGAAACTTGGGCTAAATAAGGAAGAATATTTAGCATGTGCATACTGCCCCCAGCAAACATTTACTGGCGAGGGGTCACTTTGTGAAGTGGGACAGTTATTTCCTTTTCTGAATTGCCCTCTGGGTTGGCAGCCTTTTCCGTCTTGGCTTTGGTCTGTGAGAGCTCTCTGGACCATTACCAACGTGTTGAGTCTGTAACTCCAGACGGAACATTTGAAGGCAGGAAAAGCCAGTGTTGTGGGTCATAACGTGTCAGTGTTGGAGAATGTAAGCCTGTGGATGCTTTTTAGATCTGGAGGCAACTGGTCTCTTCCCATTTGCAAAGTACCAAGAAGGGACCCTTTCCCTTCTTCTTTAGGGTATTTTTTTGCCTCCGTTTCCTATTATTAAATAATATGCCGCCCTCACCTGGAGACGGTGCTGGGCTGAATAGAGAATGAGGTAAGAGACAAAGATCCTGTTATTTTTTTCACCAGAGAGGATCTGTGGAAACCCCAGTCTGTATATTGAGATGGGTAGTGTGGTAGGTGTTGAGATAATCAGTTTTCAGATATCAAATCAACCCTGATTACCAACTTACTTAAATGCTACATTCTTTAAAACAAACAAACAAACAAACAAACAAACACAAAATGACCTGCTGTGTGAGATGAGACACATGCTTTTCACTATGGGACCCGGTGAGAGTACCTATTCGTTGAAATAAAAGTCGACTTTAGTTTATCCAAATCATTTGAAGGACAGTGGTGGTGTTATGTTAGTTTCAGATTCAGAGGAAGGCTTTGAACAACTGGCAGACAGAAAAGGACCTGCAGTGGGCTTCCTACTAGCATGCAACCTGCAAGTTTACAGGCAGCCCATGGTAACAGCATCCATGAACTTTCTAAGATAGATTTGACAAATGCTGCTCTTGTAGATTCTTGGCTGTAGGATTTCAAATATTCAATGAAAGTATCACATATTTAAATAATCCAGTACAGCACAGTCATTAAAATTAATATTATAGTCATACTGAAAATATGGCTTTAGGTAGTATGTTTGTTAGGGACCTTAATACAACCCATTTGTAATTTGCATTGATTAGACAAGATCTTAAGAGAGAAACTCTGAACTGGGGATTTATGGTTCACTTGGTAGGCTGCTCACCTAGCATGTATGAGGCCGTGGGTTCATCCCCAGCACCCCACAAAACAGGCCTGGTGGTTCCTGCTTCTTAGCCCAGCACTGTGTAGATGGAGGTAGAGAGAGCAGAAGTTCAAGGTTATCCTTAGCTACATAGTGAATTTAAGGATAGCCTTGGCTACTATACGACTTTATCTAAAAACAAATATTTGAAAATATGGTTTATCTCTGATTGTGGAGGACATTTCTACAGTTAGAAGTTAATATCTGCCAAATTAAGCCCTTGATGATTCTAATGTCTTCTGATGTAGTTCCTGTTCCTTCTCCTCCCCCTCCATGTCTGACATCCCTTTCCTTCTCTTATTCCTCTCCCTCTTATCATTTTTCAGAGTGCAAAGCCATTAGTGTTTGGGGGAGGTCCTTCTCTTTGCCATTGATCCATCCATCCATCCTTCTCTCTGTCTCTTCTGTCTCTGTCTCTGCCTCTCTCGCGCTCTCTCTCTGTGGTGTGTGTGTGTGTGTCTAGTTCTGGTGTTGGTTGACTTCTCTATAGTGAGTCAGGGGACAGCATATCTAATCTATACATGGAGCTTCTCAGAGCATGCAGCCCCGTGCCGTACTCCCTTTCTGCCCTGCCGTTCGGTGACCGTCCTTAGGATGTAGACAGGACAG
Organism: Apodemus sylvaticus; assembly: GCF_947179515.1. Classification (NCBI taxonomy): domain Eukaryota; kingdom Metazoa; phylum Chordata; class Mammalia; order Rodentia; family Muridae; genus Apodemus; species Apodemus sylvaticus. The sequence continues at coordinate 91,509,989 of NC_067484.1, forward strand.
TTTATGGTTTGCACACTCTGTGCTTTGCCTTCCTGATAGTGTCGCATTAGGTGCTTGACTCGATTGCAGTTATAATTTTTGTTCGTATCTATGCTTTTTTTTCTGTATAATTCCGAAATCTAAAAAACAGAACAACATGTTTTCGCTCACATTTGCGCCTGGAAGGGCGCTTGGCTGGGTGGCAGCGCTCGCTTTGCTCTCACGACACAGATAATGGAGTGACTGTGCATTTTGACCAGTGTATAAGCAAAGGTCAATTTCTTGCCTATGGTAATTAGCTTGGCTGATTCTAGGCTTTTGTATGGTCTGGTAATTTCCCATGAAAGAATATATTTAGCAGAAAGGGGTTCATTCTTAGAAGTAGTTTCTTTTTCCTTTGCATTAAAGACTGTTTATTTTTAAAGTGATTTATCTTTCTCTTTTAATGAAAAACTTCTGAAAGGCAGTTTAAAAACACAAAGTAAAGTTTAAGTATGGCTTGTTTGAAGGGGGCCGTGTGTGCCAAGGCCTGTACAGTGGGGAGAAAGCCTCAGCTAATGATACCAATGAACAGTTTTGATCCTCTATTACATTTGGAGACCAAGCCCTCTGTTGCAGCTTCCAGGGAAATACCGTTTCTGGTTTTGGTAGCAAGAAGATGAAATGCTATTTTTTACAAGAAACCATCTTTAAGGCTCATACTTACAGTCTCAATTTTCTTTTAGACCCCAACTGTAAACTTGAAGAGAAGATTGAAGATGGGGAGGCAGTAGACTGCAAGAAGAGGCCAGAGGACGGGGAGGAGTTGGAGGAGGACGCTGTGCACAGCTGTGACAGCTGCCTCCAGGTGTTTGAGTCACTCAGCGACATCACAGAGCACAAGATCCACCAGTGCCAGCTGGCAGGTAAGCAGTGACAGCGCTGTCCCCATTCCCCACACTCTTCTACTGACCGTTTCTTTCTTCTGGTTTGTTCTTTTGGGTGGTTTCTGCCTCTAATTGTTTTTGCTCTGTATAGTGGAACCCTAGGAAAGTCAAGCAGGGATTTGGAGACACGGTGAGGCTGTCTATGAATATGTTGGGTCATGTTCTTAGCCAGCCAGGGATGCAGACTGTTTTCAAGGCAGTTGGCTGGACACTTCTGACTAGATGTAGTTTTGTAAAAATTCCTGAATGGCTGTCTGGGGCAGCCTCAGTGTTGAAATTCTTTAGAGTATAAATTATGTGTGTGTTTATATGAATGCATATATATCCATATATACACACATTTATATATATGCATATTTATATATAAATACTTACGTATAATTTCGCTTACTTTTTTCCCCTGAAATGTTGGGAATGCAATGGGGTATTAGATGACTAAAGTAAAACAAGAGCTCTTTTAAATAGTTTTCTATGTTTGTTAATATCTATTAACTTATTTTAGCTTAAATATTATATCTTCAGAAAAACCTTCTGATCCTGCTCTAAGTCAGGCGCCCTTTTGTATTCTTTTAAAGGACTACACATTAGGCTCCAGCATCCCTTTTGTTGTTACTGTTCTGGGGTATTGTTTCATTGTTGCTGTAATAAAACACTGTGACCAAAGGCAATTTAGGGAGTAAAATGTTTATTTCATTGCTCAGCTTATAGTCTGTCAACCGGGAAGTGGGAGCAGGAAATCAAGGCAGGAAGCTGGAGGCAGGAACTGATGAAGAAGTCATCAAAGACTGCTGCTTCCCAGCTTGCTCGGTGGCTTGCACCCTCGCACCACTGTGCTCCCATTGTGCTCAGGACCACCTGCTCAGGAGCAGGACCACCCACCGTGAGCTGGGCAGTCTCATCAATCACGAATCAAGAAAATGCCTAACCCAGTTGCCTTTTGGCCAATTCCTATGGAGACAGTTTCTTAACGAAGACTCCTCATTTTCCAGATACTGCTACTTTGTGTCAAACTGACATAAAAACTAGTCAGCACAAGTATCAAGTGGAAGACTTCACTTAGATGCTTCCACTGAGCTATGTCCCTAAACCCTTACTGCTCAATACCTGAATACTGCAGTTCTCACCAAGGGGGTTCATTTCCTGCCTCCATCTTTAGACTTTGGGCTTATGAATGGCTGGAGCTGTGTCTTCATCCTTGCATTGGCTGAGGCCAGCACAGTTTCGGGATATTACTTACCTCCTCACTAAGGCTGCCATGATACTTTGCTATGCTGTTCACTGGAAGAGGAAAATGTAACACCCCACTGAAACATAGCATGTTCAGTGTAATGACTGAATAAAACTGAAACTTGTAGACTATATTCCTCCTCAGAACATAGTTATTTTGATATCCATGGATTTGGTGTCTCTCAATTCTACCACCTGTACATCAAAAGTATTCGAAAAATATTTTTGTTCACAGGTACAGACTATTTTTTTTCTTGTCCTTATTCCCTATATAATATGAACAACTGCTTACCTAGCATTTATGTTGTAAATCTGGTAATAGAGATGACTTAAAAGTATACAGGACGATATGTGTGGGGGCATAGGTGTTCTATGCCATTCTGTGCAAGGGACATCTGTGAATTTGGTGTCCTCTAGGGAACTAGAGCTGATCCCTCATGGTCACAGAGGGTGAGCAGACACCAGGCAGGGATGCGCTATGTGTGCTGGTTGGCTTGGTTACACGGCCATGGACCACATCATGTCTTGCTCACTATTGTCTACATGTCATCTTTCACTCACTGAAGCTGCCACTGCTCCCGTATCGCTGTGGGCAGACATTTCCTTTTCCGTCTCTCTTCCCAACACAGTCTTTCTTTCACTAAGGATGGTCAGGGAATGTATTTTGTAGACAAGTTGCTCTCCAACTGTTTTCCTAGAATATTTATATTCGTGTAAGATTTTAATGGGTGTTTCATTTTAACAAGGTTTCCTGAGCAGATTATTGTGGCAGCGTTGGATGGAATCCAGGAAAACACAGTTCATTATTAAAGTGCACCGAGGCTCGTCTCTTCAGGAGGGGAGAGCCGTGAGCAGCTTTAGTAAACCGTGCAGTCCTTCTTGAAGGAAAGGCCCCCTTTTAGAGTGATGTGCCCCGTACTCTCTTCTTTGGCATGGCCGAACTCTGTATCCAGGCTGGCCTGGACCTCACAGAGATCTCCCAGCCTCTGCCTCCTAGATGCTTGGATTAGAGGCATGTGGTTAGAATGACGTGTACTGATATACAGGCTAGAATGATGTGTATTAAACTGTTTTCCTATCTTTATAACATTGTGAGAGTTTAGAGTAATTTTTATTGTAGTGTTATTTCAAATGTACAGAAAGCTTATGAGGTATTTGGAGAACTTTGTATTAGTTCATTGGCTCATGAGGTACTTATTTGTCTTCACATTTCTTTTTTCTTGCATTGCTTACCATGATTTTCTTACTGTTTGAGTAGTTTTGAAATATTGCACCCCTATAATGCAGCTTGTGTATTTCCTGGGGACCAATCCATTTTTTTTTCTGACCAATGTGTAGTTACCAGATTCAAGAAAGTGAAAATTTGTTTAAAAACAAATTAATACTCATCCCATTATCACTGATATCTAATCTATAATCCAAATTGTTCCTATAATGTCATTTATAACCTTTTCTATTTTGCCTCATCCTGAATACAGCGTCACATATAACTTGTAATCGGCAAGCCTCTTGTGCCTGCTCTAATCAGTTCTTTCTCCACCTTTCTTTGTATTTTTGATGAGGGTACTTTTACAGAGTACCTGACTCACTTTGAAGGATTTCCACCTGAGTGGGTTTGTCTGCTTCCTGATGTCACATCCAGGTTTAGTGCTTGTGGCAAGGCCACCAGCCTGATGTCACACCCCCCCCTCCTTACTATTGCACCCTGGGCATAAATAGCATTAGTGCATTCCAGGGACAGCAATGTTAACTCGGAAGAGTTGCTTTCCATGGTGTCTGCCTATCTTGTTCAGTGTGACTTACTATGTCCCCTTCATTCGCAGTGCAAGGACACTTCATGGGAAGATACTGTCCTAGCTCAACATCACAGAACTTCCGTCACTATTGGTCTCCACTGACATGCCAGAGTCCTTGTTACTTGGCTCAGTAGTATTTCGTTTCTTATTAATTCACTTATTTGCATCATCACTGATTTTTAGATTACTCAGTGATTCATAGCTCATTGTATGTATGGATGTATGTATGTAAGTATGTAAGTATCTACTATCTATCTGTCTGTATATCATCTGGCCATCTATCCACCCATCATCTATTTGCCTGTCTATATGTCCATTCATTTATTAATCATCCATCCATCCCTCCATCCCTTCATCCATCCCTCCATCCATCCCTCCATCCATCCATCCATCCATCCATCCATCCATCCATCCATCCATCTATCTTCTATCTGTCTTTGCATGTTGGGAATCAACACATATATGCTGGATAGGCTCTTACTACTGAGCTACATCTCCAGCTCTCTGTCAGTTTTTCCCTGTACTTACTATCCTAGTTTTAGCCAATAAGAATGAATTCCAACTATGTCCTTAAGTGTACATTTCATATGTCTCTGTCATTATCAGGGGGACTTGCTTTATTTCTGGGACAAACAAAACCTCTGGGTCATGTTCTTTTCTTGCCTAGTCATGTCCTGCAATCATTTTGGTAATTATTGCCATTTTTAGGTTTTGGTTGGGTAGTGTAATATCAGGGTTAATTTTAGGAAGTAGGGTGTTTAGAAGTCAAGACTTGACAACTGTATGCTCAGTTGTCTACAGAACTCTCCACCGACTGAACCAGTACATGTACAAATATGCTAATATGATTTGTAATCTACACATAATATATCCTGTAACCTACCCATACAGAAGTAGGTACTCTCATGTGTATTTTTCTTGGATTCTAACAAAATCCCTGTGCTTGTATGATATTTCCAATTCAACCTAAGGTCTCAGGCACACCCCTTTCTTTTTCCTGTCTCTGTTGGTCACTGTCTTCTGAGATGATAAAAACCTGTCTGCTGCCATCCTCAGCGTACTGAGTCATTTGCTTGAGCCTAGAATACACATTAAGTAATACCACATTATCTGACTCACATGACCGTGATGAGCATGTCAACCGATTACAGCTTAATATCTTCTGCAATTGGTAAGTCTATATTTTAATGTGGTATTTGCATAGAATAAAATTAAAATGTGAGTGTGCAGTGTGACCTCACATGCAGATTTTCTCTGATGATATGACTTCTCTGCCCTGTCCCCACTTGTCAGTCTCCACCATCAGTGCCCAGGTCAGGTGTTCTTTAACCATAGACTCATTCTGCCTTCTGTACATGGGTCTGTGCACTGGGATCACTATGAACTCTTTTCTCCGCATCTCTGTCTTTGGTGTCAGTGTTGAGGGAACTGTCTCATGCTGTTTGGAAATATGTTGGTTTTGTTTTTCTCCATTGAGAGTGTGCTTCACGTTCAGCACACAGTACTGTTAGGCGGCTGAACGGCACTGTATGTCCCCTCGTCTTCTTGCTGGTCACTTTGAATAATTTCTCTTTTCTTCTTTGCTATTCTGAACTAGGTTGGAGTGGACATCTGTCTTTCTTTGGGTTAATCTGCTTGGGTTGCGGCAGGAGTGAAGGGGCTGGGTATTGAGGAGGTTGAGGAGGGAAGATGCCTGTTTGCAGAGACACGTCCAAGCTGGTTCCCAAGATGTTTTGTTTCTTTGTACTCCTGGCAGCAAGGGGTGACTTCTGGTGACTGTCCGTGCAGGCCAGTGTTCACACTCCTGTTCTCTGAATTTTGGCTTTCTTTTGGGTATGAATTGATCTCCCTCGTGGTTCTTACAGTTGCTACCTTATATACACTAAGGTGACTTTGTCTGATGGCTCTTTTCCTTAGAACACAGATTTTTGGGAATATCCAGGATCTTGCTATGGGTGGCCCATAACTTTCTATGGTTGACCAGGCTGACCTCAAACTCTCTGCCTCCTGAGTGCTGAGATTAAAGGCTTATTCCAAAATCTCCATCTGAGAGTCCTGTTACATGCAGACAAATAGTGAGACGCTGTTTTTAGGAGGAAAGAGCTAGTGCATTAGATGAAGCTTCCCACGCATGTAGAATAGTGCTTACGTGAGCACAACCATGGGCATGCACTGACCAGTATGAATGGAGCCCGTGAGAGAGCTCCTCTAAGGTGAGAAGGGGCTGTCTGCCCTACTTCAGGTTTCATTCATTCATTCATTCATTCATTCATTTGTTCATTACTTCATTCCCATGGTACTTAAAGTCATATCAGGGTTCCATGCTGCACTTTTGGCTAGTTTGTAGGTTCTTCCTTCTTCTACCTCCTCCGCCCTTTCAACCCCCTATTACTAGATAGGAGAGGAAAGGAGAGAAAGGAAAGGGGCGACATTACCATTAGACTATTTCCTGCTGGCTCAGGGTGTCAGGCTCCTTGGGGCAAGTTTGGTCTTTGCTGTCAGTTTCTTCTTCTCACCCCTCTGTACACAGCTACTTGACAAACTGAGGAACAGTGTGCCACCAACCCTGACTCGACCATATGCTCCTATTGGGTTTCTAGCATTTACATATACTCCGAAAAGTACTCTAAATTCTAAAGTCACACACTCGCAAAGCTATCTACAGCTGGCAAAATCATACCCCTGCTAGAGTATGAGGCAAATCATACTCAGCTGCTATTGACTGCGCGAAGTGGTCCTGTATCCCCACAGCTGGCATTAAAACTGAAACACATTCCTATAATATCTTTGTGTGTGTGTGTGTGTGTGTGTGTGTGTTTTAAAGAAACCAAAATCCTCACAATACCATGCGTGCCTGGCAAGCATTCCACCACTGAACGAGACACTCCAATCCTAAAGTTACTTTAAAAGTGAAATGTTGAAAGTCAATACTGCATTCTTCCTTACTGAGCATGCACCTTCTCCTGAGTGCCTGGGACACCCTTATCTCAGCTTCATGAATCAGAAGAGAAAGGCCTCACTCATGTCTGATTTTAATAGTATCTGCAGAGCATGGTATGGTATAGGACAGCTGATATTTATGGGTTAAATACTATTTTTTTCCTTTAAAAGTAATAAAAATTTGGTTTCCCTTGATCTAAGGCATTAGATCTAAGGAGAAAGCTGGGGTCTGGCCTATGCTTATAGAGCACAGCATTTTAAGTAAAGGTCAAAGAACAAAAGTGACTTACTGAATGAATCATGTCAGAAAAGGACAAATCTAATGGGCTTTGTTTCTGTGTACAAAACAACAACAAAAACAAACAGCAACAACAACAAAAACCGGAGTAAATAAAACGGAAGAAGAAAAGAGTGATGGTGATGATGATGATACTGGTGGTGGTGATGGTGGTGATGATATTGGTGGTGGTGGTGATGGTGGTGATGGTGGTGATGGTGGTGATGGTGGTGATGATATTGGTGATGGTGGTGATGGTGGTGATGGTGGTGATGGTGGTGATGGTGGTGATGGTGGTGATGGTGGTGATGATACTGGTGGTGGTGATGGTGATGGTAGTGGTAATGATGAGTGTGTGTATGCCAGTGTTTCTCAACTTGTGGGTTGAGACCCCTTTGGGAGGTCCAAAGACCACTTCACATGGGGTTGCCTAAGAATGTTGGGAAGCATAGATATTTTCACTATGATTTCTAACAGCATCAAAATTACAGTTATGAAGTAGCGATGGAAATAATTCTATGGTTGGGGTCACGACAGCAGGAGGAACTGTGTCAAAGGGTCACGGCACTAAGAAGGCTGAGAACCACTGATGTATGTGTTTGTGTTGGTGGGTAGGGCTTGTTTAGGCGTGTAAAGCCAAAGTGGAAGGCCAGAGATGGAAGAGCAGAAAACCCACCACAGATGAAGGTGCGTGAAGTGAAGTTTGCCCTAAGCTGGAGGATGCCGTCCAGTCTGCTCAGAAGATTAAAGGCACGAGCAATTGTAATTAAAAGGGTGATGTTATTTATGCCTTTTGGTGGAAGTTGGGGGACAGTGCCCCGAGTTATCTTCCAGCTCCTGTAGTGAACTCTCTGGGAATCACCTGTCTGTAAAACCTTTCGGCAGACCAAGCTGATGCAGCAGGGCGGGTATTAGTGTTTCTTCTCCTCTCTTGGCTCCATGGTGACCTTTTGCTTTTCTGTTTACTTGGTTTGGTTTTTAGCTTTGTCCACTATGTTTGTGCCTTTGTTACCGTGCCTTTGCTACGTGCCTCTGGCTCTTGTCCATTCTCAGACTTTTCTATGCCCACCCCTTTCCGCTTCTGTGTCTTTTTCCTACGTAGGCTCTTAAGGAATTACCGGTTATCCTTGGATCCATGTAGACGCATTCTGCTGATCTTGTTGCCTTACTTACCTGCTAGCCTCTGCCCAGGTAGACTGCAACCTGGAGGTATTTCCAGGGATAATTTGTGTGAAGAAAGTGATCTGAGTGGTATGTTCCAGGACTTAAATATAGAGTACAATTAGGCAAAAAAGTAGTCACATGTCTCCTGGATTTACAAAACAGAAAACAGGTGCCTGATGGTCTGAGGCCTCTGGGGGTCACACAGGCTTCTCGGGGTTGCTGGGTTATTCTGCTGTGCGACATCCATAGGAATCCTACCTTGGCTCTTTATTTCTCTTGACTGCAGGATTTCTTCCTAACTTCACATCTATTTCTTTGATGACTTTTGTCCCCAAATATAATGTAGATTTTTTTTTTTTTGGCCAGTCTGCTTCAGTGGACACTGGTTACCCGATATCAAAAAATTTTCAAATCCTGGAGGAGCTAGCCTGAGCTAAGCCTTTCCAGGTGATGATCAGGAAAGGAGAGAGCAGAGCGGCCTTGAGTGTAGTTCAGGGAAGTGCAGGGATGGAGGAAGGCACACATGTGCTTCCGGGAATCCGGATCTTAGGAGAGTGTTGGAATGTCAACACTGTTTCTGAGAAGCAGGTTTGATCTGGAGTTTGACCAAACAGCCCCAAACATAGTCAGGGACAGAGCGGTACCCATGCAAATGAGGTTTCTCTTCTTTGTCTAGTGGTACTGTTATTGTTTTTCTTTTCCAGTCTGTAATCCAGCATGTGTAAGTAAATTACATCCCATCTTTGCTTGAAGAAAGGGACAAAGGTGACGACAAATTCAAATCCCAGTCTTCAACTGGAGCCATAGATGGCAGCCACCTGCCTGGCCCTAGCCTTGCTGTGTCTTCCTGGAGGCTGGGAAGGGAGGGGACTCAGCCCTCCAGTGCTGTTGGGACTCTGATGCAGAAGACAGATTATCAAAATATATATTTACAGAAGGAAAAACACGGAGAACCTTTCATTGTACTAATCCACAAACCCTATCATTTCTTGCCAGTTCCCTCAGGGGGCGGGGAGGGCGGCGAGCCAGAGGAGTCTCTTCACACGACTCAACAAAGCTTTAATAGCAGGGTGCTGTGGTGAAGGCTGAGATTACGGGACTTTATTATGCTTACAAAACTGAGTAGGAACCAGCATTATAAATCATTGAGACTAAGCTACACTTAACGGGATAAATGTGTAAAGTGCGATTGGTAATACGGTTTGCTCCTCGTCCTGTCCCGAGGCCTCCCTCTCTTGCCTTCTGCTCATTTGCAAACTCGAGCTGTCTGCTGAGTGCTCTTTCACAGCACTAATGTGGATGGCGTGGATGCATATGAGGAAATGCCAAGTAGACAGTGTCAGCTCTTCCCCGGGCGTCCGCCATGCTGTTGGTGGACCGCTAAGTAGAAACCCATAGGACAGGAAGGTGACGAGTTTGTGAGAAGATACATTTGCAAATCAGATTCCTGAAGCTCTGGTCGGATAGGAAGCTGATTTTTCATCCCCTTTTTTCCTTTCTGGGTTTTTTTTTTTTTTTTGAGTTTTTGATAAATTGACACACAATTACTCTATTTACAGCATTTCCACCCTCCTTCCTGTTCCAGCTCTCTCTTCCTTCACTACCACCACCACATCATCATCATCGTCGTCATTGTGTGTGGGTACAATCTATTGTGGCCATTTTTTCTTGCTTGTAGGTATATATGCTTAAGGATAACCTCTAGGGATTGAAACATACCAGGGGTTTATCCCTTGTGAAGACTAATTATCCCTCTCTCAGGAGTCACTGCCTGCCTTCTTCCCTCCCTCCCTCCCTCCCTCCCTCTCTCCCTCCCTCCCTCCCTCCCTCCCTCTCTCCCTCCCTCCCTCCCACCCTCCCTCCCTCCCTGTTTCTTTCTGATCTTGGGCTATACTGGTCTCAGGTAAGTGTTACACTGCTGAGCTGTGTATCCAATCCACACTGTTGTTGTTGTTGTTAATCTTGAATTAGGATCTCTCTAAATTGTTCACTGTTATTATCAAGGCTGGCTTCCCACTTGAGATCCTCCTGCCTCAGCCTCCTGGGTGTGAGCTGCATGTGGACTGATTGTTTTTAAACATACGGTGTTCCTCTATTGGTGTAGGTTTTGAGGAGGATGCATTGAGCACACGAGTGACTGGTGTGTAAACTTGCATGGTTCAAGTTCCATTTTATTTTCAAAGTGAGACTTTCTAGAACCTTTGCAGTTTTTTTTTTTTTTTTTTGAGAACCTAAAACCTTCAGCAGATACCTGGAACGAGGCGATAACTATTTGTTTTGTTTTGTCCAGAGAGAATCTTTAAAAGTGAAAAATGTGTCAGGGGTATCTACAACCTTGGCGAATTAAATACTAGGGGGTTCCTCTCGTGTGACTCTAATTCTGCTGGCAGACAGGTAAGGGGAAGTGGGGCTTTGTAGACGCATGGTAATACTGCACTTAGAACCCATTTTTGTCATCTTTCTCAGAAAAGACGGTTGAAGCAAACTGCAGAATCGATGTGCTATTTAAAAAGTTTAGTTCGCGGTAATTGAATCTGAGGCATTGTATGTTTTATTTCCATATTTCCATATTAAGCTCTATATTATTTCATTATGTCTTTATTAATCATTTATATAATGATCATATCTATACTAATTAGACTGAAGGTAGAATAAGTTTTATTTTTAACTTCCTTTTTCTTAGATGCATTGTGGCATTTTACCTAATATATTTCCACACCAGTAGCCTAGCAGCGTATTTTCCCAAATGCCTGCTCGAGGCAGTGTCCAGGGCTCGTGGATAGAGTTCTTACACGGCCCCTTTGTGTGTGAGTCTCAGTGTGTAGACTGGTGCCTTTTAAACCTTTTTGTGACAAAAGGTATGCATTTTCATGTGCTTTGACGGGCGCCTCCCACACATGAACACGTGCACACATGGGCAGAAGGAGGAACGGAGAAATGATGTAAGGATGAGATAAGCGTGCTTTTCCATGACTTTGCAACTTTAGACCCCCAGGCTTCTAGCACATTGTGTGGATTCGCTCTCACTGCCCTTAGGCTGAGGAGACGCTCCTCACAGACTGGTGAAGCGCGCTCACTACCTGTCCTGGTTGCGCTATTCTCCACAGCGGCTGTAGCCTGGGTGTTGTCTGACTTCCCGCTATTGTCAGTGTTGTTCAGCTAACCTTTGACCTGACCAGATGAAATTGTCTCCTCTCCTCGTCCACACAGTAGCTGGCTGATGAAGCTTCTTTCTGTCTGGAGTACAGGGTAGCGCTGGCCATTTTCTTGCTAATTACCGTGTTTGGCCATCAGTGTCTTGCAGTTTTTTTGCACAACACCTTGGCAGTCCGTTTGTGAAAATCTGAGACCTAAATGAAAGTTAGGTAAGATGCTCCCTGAGTCCATTTCTCTGGAGAGATCTGACCGCACCGTATGAGAAGAAGCACAGCAGGCAGAAAACATGGAGCCCTCAGCTGAGTGCAGGCAGATTTTCCTTGCTCAGGAGGGTTTGGACGGGATAAGTTTTTTAAATTTTATTAATTTCTGTGGGTGGAGTGCGTATGTGGAAGCCCATATGGATAATCTCAGTTTGAATTTCATTCACCTTAGTTTTGAGATGGGGTCTCTCATTGGCTTGGAAGTTAACAATCAGACTGGGCTGGCTGGCTGGCTGTCTCCAGGGAGCTCCCTTTCTTGCCTTCCCCAGTACTGGGCTCACAAGATGGGTCAGGGCTCCTGGCTTCTTTTTACAGGGGTTCTTCGGATGCTACTCAGAGCCCGTGCTTGTGCCGAGGGCACTCTACCCACTGAGTCACCTCCTCCATCCCTTAAGTGGCTGATTATGAACTGTCCTCTCTGATGGATGCTAACGGTTCAGACCATGAGCTCTACCCTGGAGTGAAGTACCGTCTGCTCCCCAGAGTGTTCCTCCTCCGTTTCACACACCCCACACTACGAGAGCAACTCCAGAGGCTCTCCTCTGTGCAGTAGAGAGAAAGTGCTGCTTCCGCCAGCCAAGCTGTCTTCACTCACAGGGCAGTGACTATGTCAGCTATCAATTTATCAAAGAGTAGCCTATAATTGGTTAGCAAGGAAACTTATTTCTCCGGTTTTGGGGGAGTCTGTTCCCTTTTAACCTGCTGTACACACTTGTTAAATCCGCACTCATGCCCTTTGCTATGGCAAATTAAAAATAAGTATGATGTTTTGTGTGTGTGTGTGTGGGGGGGGTGTGACTCTTACCACAGTACACATATGGCTATTATAGGACAGTTTGGGGCAGTTGATTCTCTCCTATTACTATGTGTGTCTTGGGGTTTGAATTAAAGTCTCCAGATTCCCTGGCAAGAGAACATCCACTCAGCCATCCTGCTGGCTCTTTTTGTTTATATATTTGGTTTTTTTTAAGAGAAGAGATTTAAGAAGTAGAAGTTCTGAATCTGCTGCTCTCTGTTGATATGCTCGTGATTGCTTTTGTCCTTAAGGCTCTCAGAGTGGTTTCTAGAACGTAACTGAGGTTTATAAGGAGCCAGGGCAATGAATTACGTTTGCTCACTGTGTCTGATGACGCATGGCATGCCTTAGCTTTATTAAAATCAAATAGCTCACAAGCGGAAGGGCAGCTTAGAGAGCCATCCTGTTCTGCATTGCTGTGTTGTCTCTTGCTAGGTGTTCACACCGTCAGCTGCTTTTCCTCACTTGTGGCTCACAGGATGGCTGAGGGCTAGCAGAATGCTCGGGAGATTGGATTCAGTGCATGGGAAATGAATGGTACATCCACTGAGCTCTGAAAGAATACCTAAGTGGACTCTCTGCCTTTAGATAGAACTGTATTCACATTAATATGTTCTTTGATTAATTTGAGTATTTAAAATGGTACTTAAAGAGTATTATAGTTTCGGGAAAAACTGCATGAATTTGTGTGTTCAAAAGTTTTACCTTTGAACATCCACTAAAACATGGTGGTTTTTATAAAATGACTTTCCCTTCGTTGTATAATAGAGAGAAAACACTGTGATCTAATCTCTATATAATTGGGATTGAATATCTAGTGATCTAATTGTCTGGTTTCAGGATTCATTTGCCCCAAACTTGAAAATAAAATGTCAGGAACACACACCATGGGAGAATATCTTAAGAACTTCCTGATGTCCATTGCTGGAGATTAAAGCAGTCAGTGTGTCCCTATGGACATATGTAAAAATCGTAAACCGAGAGCTGTATTTGGGACATGAAAGCCATGGGGGGTCTTTTGTGGGGAAGATGAATTAAAAGAGACCCGCAGTTTCCAAGTCCTCTGCAGTCATGTTGCCCACCGTATCCACAGAGCTCGCCATGTGCACAGCATGGCTTTTTCCCCATGTCGCCCCTTCCAGGTGTGAAATCTACACTATACAACAAGATGGTGAAATTTTCACATTTTTTCCCTGAGCACACTTGCTTCTGTTTTAAAGGTCATTCTTCTTAAGATGCCGGTAACTGACATCTCTTTCTCTTTAAGACTATGGGCTGTTAAAGAATCTATGAACAGTAGACGCTTTGCACATCCTGCTCTTTGTGCTAAGCCCCTGTCTGGGGAGCCTGTCCTCAGGGACTCGCCCAGGTGTCACAGAGGTCAGTGACCTCTTAATAGGTCTTGGAGGCAAAAGCAGGAATCCTTCTCCTCTGCGCCCTGGGGCTTGGTTTCTTTAAACTTCAAGGAGTTGGATTGGGAGTCTCCTTCTCTCCTTCAGCCTTACCTTCAGGGGAAATTGATCGATTAGAAGTGATTATTCCTCCAACTCTGAACCCTTTCCCTCCCTCTTTGTTCCAACTGGAGCTTCTCAAAGTTTAAAGGGATCTTGCCTCCTGGGTGAACCGTAGGATGAATGTAGGTAGATTACTGAGCAGAACTCTTTGAACACACATTAGAACTGCTAAAAAAATATATTCCTAACAGTAGGGACTATCTGAAAGCAAGAGGGGCGAGGAAACATTTGTTTCAGTGTAATTATAACGTAATTATGTGGGATATTTTTGGGCACATGATTAGCTGTTAGAATGTAGAATCACAGTAGCAAGTCAAGCCAGGAAAATAACCGGATCAGTTCAAGGAATGGACAAACGGTGACCTGAGAGTGGTGACTGAGCCCGTAACAGGACTGCTGGCAGCTGTGAAGGACTGGGTGTGTCCATATCATCTGTAGGCACTGCAGGGGTCGGTCACTGATGGCTGGCATTGTCTTCTAACTCTTGGTTTAACAACAACAAAATTATATGCATGTGTTGTCTTGCATGCGCAGGTACTTTGGATCATAGTGCATCAAACATGTCTACATCAAGTTTTTTTTTTTTTAATATAATTCTTTGACTCTACACTCTACTCCTCAGACTGTCTTTGTTCCCCTCCTCTGTTGGCTAAAGAGAGCTGTGGTCGAGGTTGGCCAGGCCGATGAGCTCCCACGTCTTTGAGGCTTACATGAATGCATAGTAGACGGAGAGGTGCAGAGTGTGAGCATGTCCGAGTGGACTGTCCTCGTGATTCTTGAGAGATGCCCATTTTAAAGTCAGATTTTCTAAATGAAATTTCAGTTGATGTGGAGACGCTTCAATTTTCAAACCCCGAGAGCTCCAGCCCCTCCCATGTTGAGGATGCCGGAATGAAGGGTGGCTCATCACTTCTGGGTGGGGTATTGAGTGCAAAAGCAAAGAATCAAAGTAAGATCACCTCCCAGCCTCTGCCTTCCCATCATTCTCAAACAAGTAGATGTTTTATAGACAAAGTTATCCTTGTTTGAATGATTTGAAATGACACATGCTTTTAGAAAAAAATTTACTGTGCGTTCACACACAAAGCTGTGTTTTTTGGTTGTTTCAATAAAATATTTTCCATTTAATTTATGAATTATTTAAAGTGTGTATTTTTATTACTCAGACTGCCTTTAAACTTAACTTTCTATAGTCTAATTTATGAAAACGTTCCCCATTGTAATTAACTGATCGGGCTGGCAGTCTCCTGAGTGTGCTTTTGTAATGTGTTTGAAATCTGTCAAAGCTATCATATACCTATTTCTTCTACTTAATTTTATTTTCTATGAAAAGTATTTTTTACCAGTGTTTTATAGTTATTATCAAAAAGCCATGTCTGCTGGCTATACAAATTGGTTTAATATTTCATATTTGATATTTTATGTTTTCAAAGAGAAGTCTTTAAAGTTTTCTATACAAGTGAACATTTGAATATATTTACTTAGTGCCCTTCCTGCTCAGACTTTTTTTCTCCCTGTAGCTTAGCACTCTGCCTGGCCCTTCCTGTTCTGATGGTTTGTTTCTTTGTTTGTTTTGTTTTGTTTTTTGTTTTTGTTTGTTTTTCTAACTTAGCTTTTCTTCCATTTGATAATGCTTTTTGCTTGTTTGTTTGTTTATTTGTTTGTTTTCTTGTCAGGACACAAACCTCAGGCCAGTGGTTCTCAGCCTTCCTAATGCTAAGACCCTTCAAAACAGTTTCTCATGTTCTGGGGACCCCAACCATAACATTATTTTTGCTGCTGTTGTTATGAATAATAATGTAAATATCTGATACATAGGATATCTGATGTGTGACCCCTGTGAAAAGGTTGTTTGACCCTCAGAAAGGTCTTGACCCACAGGTTGAGAACCCCTGGCTTCAGTCCAGTGCTTTCCTCTGCCCTTTTGTTTCTCTGTGGAGGTTCTTCCCTGTCCTAGACAAAGTGCAGCTCTCTGAGCTCATTCCCCTCTCCATCACCTTTTGGAGCTGTGGATACTTAAGTGGTGCATCTTCAAGAGCTCTTGTCATCATGCTGCTGTTTGTCCTGAAGCCAATGGTATATCTGCCCCATGACTGTGTCTGTGTCCTGACTTCCGCTAGTCTCCTTTCCTTCTGTAAGCACACTGCCTTGCCCATCGGAAAGGAAGAGAAAGCAGGGAACCGTTACCTTCCCCTTCCCCTCTCTGAGTGATCACTGACAGGTAGAGCTCGAGTTGATTCCTAGAAGCAAGAGTGAACAGTTTCTTCTGTGGCCAGTGCTCATGGATACCCATGTCCGTACATGAATTGGATGTTGTAGCTGGGTTTTATATCCTGCTGTCTACCGCCTGCTTCTTCATGGAGATACTTGCACCATCAGTAGCATGCCCGCCCAACATCTTCTATACATGTACCAGAATTTCAGGGCAGGACATTTATCAAGAACTTGTTATTTGACTGTTTTAGTTTTGATCATGAATTTGCCATACTGGCCCTTGTAAAGGCCCAATCCCCAGGAAGGATCACAAGAATGTGTAAAAAAAAATGAAGAGGTGACACTTAGTGGGAAGTTTCAGATCAGTGGGTTTGTGCTCTGGTGGGGACTGCAGAATCGGAGTTCTGTCCTTTTCTTTTCCTCCTGGTGACAGGCCGGACGTTTCCCTAACGTGTTCCCTCTGACACCTTGCTCAGAGTTTTAAAAGTACTTAGCTTACCCAGGCATGGCTAGGACCCATCTAGTTAATGCAATGGAAAAACTATGGCACACAATGACATAGCCTATACTGTGACAGAGTAGGCTCTCAGAATACAGGGCACAGGGCCTTTGGGAAGAATGATGTAGGGAAAGGACACCAGGAACAGTCTGGAGCTTCAGAGCTGGCTTCATGGAGCACATGATGTTTTTGCAGATGAGCAAGATAGAGTAAGCTAAACACTCTCTCTCTCTCTCTCTCTCTCTCTCTCTCTCTGTGTGTGTGTGTGTGTGTGTGTGTGTGTGTGTGTGTGTGTGTAAGGACTGTGGACAGGGTAGCTCTTGCTGACAGAAGAGAAAAATAGAACAGTAGAAGTGAAACAGCAGAGAACACCCTAGGCAGTTCCGTGTTGGAGGAAAAACCCATGAGATGGAATCCTTGAGAGCTCATGTGTATCAGCGATCTGTTGCTGTGTAACAGACTCAGCTTCTGCAGATGAGGATGCTGGGAGCAGGGTGCCTGGGAAATTCCTACTTGGGGTTACTTAGGAGATTGAAATGAGGTGCTGACAGAGGCCTCACCATCTGAGCCTCTGTGGAGGACAGCATATACCATAGTGAGGGGGCTTTCCACAAATAACGTAATGAGAAAGAGAAGGAGAAAGGAGAGGAGGTAGATGAGGAAGACGGGAGGAGGAGGTCAGGTGGAAGAGAAGAGAAAAAGAGGAGGAAGAGGCAAGGGGAAGAGGGTCAAGAGAAGGAACAGGAGGAGGATGATAAGAGGAAGAAGAGGAGAGCAACGAGAATGAGGAGGAAGAAGAGAGAAGGAGGGAGAGAGAAGAGGAGAAACACAAGGACGACAAGGAATTGGAGGAATTGGGGGAGGAAGAAAAGGAGAAGGAAGGGAAGTGTGGTGAAGCATCCACAAGACTTCCTGGGTGTCTCCCTACTCTAGCAACTAAGGTATGGCATGAACCCTGGGCTGATATGAAAGAGAACCACACAGGTTTAAGATGGAGGTGGAAGGGGTCACTGGGGCTATACTGTGGGCCCTTGACTGCAATGAACTAGGAGAAGTTGGATCTTGTGACAAAAAGCTGAGACCACCCACATGAGTCGGCGCCTTCTGCACTTCAAGCTTCCCTTATGTATGCATCACCACGGGGAGATGACTTAGCAGGCATTCCCTGTTTACTGCTACTGTGAAGTCAAGGCAGGGATTCTACATTCTAGGAAGATCTGATTGCAATATTAAGTTTAGAGATGGATGGATGTTTGATAATTACTGTTTCGAGCAGCAAGTAGCTGGGACAGGTTACATGCACGAAGGTGAGCATGTGAGTTCCCATTGGCCTGAGCGGATGCACGGAACAGGGCAGACCTGAGAGGTGAGTTAGGCGTTCTAGATAGGACGTTCTTTCAATGAGTGGGCAGGAGGGGTGGGCCAATCCCAGGCCCAGGTGAGAAAGACCACACAATAACTATGAGACAAGACTGCTCAGGTGCACTGATTGGTTAGTGGTGGACATGGGAACAAGGTAGGAGCAGTCCCAGAGCCCTGCGCTCCTTGAGTGTCAAGCAGTTGACACCAAAATGAGAAAGGAAAGCGGCTTTTCAAGCTAGGGTGGTGGCAGTCATTTCTGCCCATGTGAAATTTGAGACTCTCCTGGCTGGAACTCGGGTGTGTCCTTAGGCCAGAACCAAAGGTGGCTAGCAAGCCCCACCCTCCTCCTCTTCATGAATCATGGATTAGCTTTCCCTTCATGATTTTCTTTCCCACAGTATCTCTATGTGTGTAACTCTTTCTGATGTAGTTTAAAAATCATTAACTTAATTTTTGCATACATACATATATGGACTATGCAACTGTGTACACAGTCACATGTGTGGGTAGTCGTGTGTGTGGATTCAAATGTGTGCCAGGGCCCAGGGTTGACACTGAGAGTTTTCCTCTGTCACTGACTGCTGTATATGCTGAGGTGAGGCATCTGGCTGGACCTGGTGCTCACATTTCCAGTGGTTTGTCTGGCTCTGTGTCCCTTATGATGAGGTTGCAGAGGGCCACCACAGCACCCAGCCCTGAAGTATGTTCTGGGGATCTGAACTCTCATCCTCTTGCTTTGGTGGCACCTCCCAGTCCATGTTCTGTCTTTTTTTTTTTTTTGTGCAAAATATCTGTTCAGGTTGGTAAGTACCTGAGAGTTCTGTTCTGAATAGAAGGCTCCTGTAGCTAGGGCGATTTCAGCAAATGGGCAGGAGCACTCCAAGTCTCTGCGAAGGGGAATGCACAAAGGAGGGAGCTGCCGAACGCTCTTGTCTTTCCATAGATGGGGATTTTGACAACCAGGGTTTACTGCCTCACCGAAACCCAGCAAATTGGATCTTCCCTCCCAGAGGATTAGATCAATGCTCTCCCCTCACCTCCTCAATGTCTCCCCTCCCCCCCCACCGTCTTCCTCTCCCTCTCCATCTTTCACTAATGTTCATCTCTATGGGAAATCTTAGTAAGGAATCATTAGTTTTGACCAGGATCTGCCCTGCCACCCCTGTCTCCCCACTAAGGAGAGAGAGAGAGAGAGAGAGAGAGAGAGAGAGAGAGAGAGAGAGAAAGAAGAGGAGGAGGAGGAGGGGAGGGGAAGGGAAGGGAAGGAAGAATGTACAAGGCAGATTTAATTTTACTGTTCATTTCTTGGAATCTGTGACCACCTTGTGAATCTTGACAGGCCGCTTTTATGGCTGATTTTCAGACTGCCATTTTCCCATCCTCTCTCTCTCTTTGTATTATTTTCATTAAAAATTCCATTAGCTAAAAAAAAAATCAATGTAATCATTTTGGTAGTAATTAATTCTTAGAAGTCTTCTAAAGGAGAAACGAATGAATAAAACTAAGTGTTAAAATAAGTAGAAAGTAGTGTGTCCTCTCAAGGGCCCCTTAGAAATGGGAGCATTGGGGGTGGGGGGGGTCATTCTGGCAACGATCAAGGATGGCACCCAAGCCGGTAGTGACCGTCATGCGAGCCATGTGGCTAGATGCTTTCTTCTAAAGCCTCTTATCTTGAAGGAAAGTTTGTAAGGAAACCCTGATAAATCAACCATTTCACAGAGAGCTGCCACTCCATCTGGGTTTTAACAAGGCGGTCAGAGCACCTGAAGGTAGCTGATGACCATTTCGTGCATTATTGTTACTATCAAACATGATTGTGGTTCTGCAAAAGAAGTCATGGGAGTCAGATTCCAGGTTTGAAAATATTCCCAAAGAAGAGTTTGAAAAGAGAGAGTGTGAGGTTCATATTTAGTTTGCCTTAGAACTTCCCCCTTTTAACTCAGATATGCTCCCCTGCAGAGCTTCCTGGGCTTGCCCCAGGCTCCAGGTCCAACCCTCAGTATTGCCAATAAATAGGTCAAGGGGCTGATGCATCGCAGACACTGCTAGAAGGGGCAAGAGAGGAATTCTGCTGGGTTCTGTGTGTGCCACCTTCTTGGGAAGATCTATTTTCGACTTTATCAGAACAGAGAATGCCATATTTGGGGGAAAGGAGAAACCCTGTTTCTGTTATGGAAAAAGTGCTGACCCTGCAGTTTCAGTCTACACAACCCAGCAAACACTGCCTGTCCTTCATCCTTCAAGTGTACTCTGTGTATTAAGCGTGTGACCATGTGCAATGGGCACCTCTGAAAACTTCTGCAGTCCTATTTTACTTACTGACTGGCATAGATCTCTCCCCCATGCAGGCTTCTAGAGTGACTTTTAAAGGTCTCTCTCTAGCTTTACGAATTAGCTCAAAAATTAGAGCACATTAATTTTCATTTAGTGGAGTTTAATATATTCCTATCTCATGTTTAGCAGACAAGCCTAAGTGTCTTGGAATTGGTCTGGCTGCATTGGAGGTGCAAGGGAGCCCCAGTGTGGAAAACCACCTGCGCTTGGCGAGTTCACGCAAACACAGGAGACTTGTATTTGTGTTTTCTAGGGAATAGGACCAAACAAAATGGGTTTGTGCATCAAATGTTCAGAGACGGTCGGCTGTCTTGGTGCTGCGCCTGACTTATTGAAGCAACATATTTAATGGGGATGTGGCAATGTGCTTCACTGATCACTGTGAGAGGGCCAAGGAAACGTGTCATGGACTCCACTTCAAGGACCACACTGCACTAGGAGAACAGAACACTCTCAAATTCTAACGTTGAATGTGGCAGTGTGTCATTAAAAGGCAGAATTGTTAACATGGGTGGGTGGTTCAAAGAAGGGCTAGCGGTGAGTGTGTGCAGGAAAGGTCTTCTGGAAGACGTCAGAGGTGAGAGCTACCCAGAGGGTCACTAGGGAATGAACGGGCAGGGAGGGGTGCGGGTGGCAAAACTAGACAGGGAAGGCAATCCGGGGCGATAACTGCTGACGTTTAAAAAGACTCCCACTTCAAATCCCGATGTCTCATACAGACAACAGTTTCATAAGCCATAGCATTCTGTCACAGCAAGCTGCACACTCAGAGCCTTCAGGAATTCCAGCAGGGCAGAGTGCATAGGAAAAGTGCTATAGGTACACACAAAGCAGCCTCCATAAAGTCAGCTGCTGGCCGGCAAGATAAACAAAACCAGCTTTACCTGAGTGCCTCTGATGAGAGATGCAGCTTGCAGGGTCCAGTAGAGTTTGTGCCCAGCTGTTAAAAGTGTGTTAGGCTGCTGCGGCAGTATTTGGGAGCAGCCAGAGACACCTTCAGAACATCTTTAAGATGAAACAGGCAGTGCGACTCTCATGCAAAATTTCTTTACATACATGCATGCATACATGCATAATACATACATACATACATGCATACATACATACACACATACTTGCATACATACATAAATACATGCATGCATGAATACATACATATGGTTAGCCAGGCTCTAAGAGACAGCACCTCATGGCAGCATCGTTTCCGTGAATACTTTTGTTGAAATGTCCTGGAGTGTCTTAAGGCTTAATTTTCATTTAACTTTTACTCTTATTAGGCTGTGAGCCTTTGGTGCCCATGGAATGTAAACTTTCTCCAGCAAAGGAAGAAATTACTGGCACTGCTATTAATAGTTTAATGAAAAGTCTTATTGCTTCTTAAACTTGTATTTTCCTGGTGATTGACAATAGGTCAATATTTTCTCTACATTTTAATGAGAAGATTAAGAAATCAAACACTTGCCTGAGTCCTCCCAACAGCCTGTTTCTGTATTGGGTCTGGAACAAGTGAAGGTAGTATTAGTCTGTGTTTAGTGAGGTGGTGATCTTGGTACGGGGCGAATTGCTACCTGAGGGATCATTTCCCATCAGCCATACAATGTGAAAACCCAGTTACACCAGGTGGGAGTACCCACTTATGCAAGTAGATATGGTCAGTAGGCACAGATGTCTTCTGTGGTTTGACATGAAGAGCCTCTTACTCACCTTCTCTGCCCCATCTAAAAGGCTGTGGGGATGCTTGTCTTCAGATGGTGGCACTATCTTGGGAAACTAGGAGGTAAGGCTTAGTGGAATGAGGTGGGTCGTAGGTGAATCTTTGAGGTGCTGTCTTGTCCTAGGTCTTGACTCGATTTCTTTCTCTCTTCCTATTTCTCCACCACATATTCTTGCTAACTTAATGTCTCAAGTATAGGAGGCCAAGTAGCCATGGGGTGAACCATCTGAGGTTGACTCAGCATGGAGTTGGCTCCTTTTATGTTGTTCTGTTAGTGTGTTGCCCCATCAGCCACATCTGATGGACAGAAACGACATCTAAGATGGAAAGAAGATAAAGTCATAGGTGAAATAGTTTTCTCTAACAGAAAATCCCATGATAACTGTAGCCTATTTGACAATGACGTTTCTTTATCCCAGCTGGGTGAGAGCGGGCTTGGGAGCCCTGTGGGTCTTGAGGGACCAAGGCTCTATCCCCTGGACCTTCATTATCTAGGACGTGACTGGTGTCTTTGAGCAGGAACTCATGTCTGCTAGAGTTTGTATCCGATGTCCAGCTTGGATCAGAAGAGAAAGAGAAGGGTAGGCTGTGCCTCCTGGGTCAGCTTCTCTTGAGAGAGCCTGCCCCTGAATTCCAGTCATCCCTCATATCTTTCCTTGGAAAGGATGGGTGTGGTCTGAGCTACATATCTCATGATTTCACACACAGTTGCTGTATTTGATTCTTTTATTTTGCATTATTTTATAATATTTTATATTCCTGGCAATAACATCTCTTCCAGGGTCATGTATAATTTAGATAATGTGCTAAAATATAAGAGCTTTTAAACTCCCGATGTGGATGGACCTTTTTCTCTGGTTGATAACTTACATTCTTTAATTATTTAAGAAAAAGGCACATCACATTTTTCTGGTGAAAAGACTGCAGTCAAAGGCAGACCTGGGGACTAGGACTATTTTGTTGGCCTTTTTTGTTGTTATTGTTTTGAGTACACAGTACTCCTAGAGAGAAAATAAGGGAACACGCCTTTATTGCAGCTGAAATGCTTGATAAAGCCAAGTCAGGCATGCTATGGATATATGGCCCCAGGGAGTGTTTTCTGAACCAGGGTACAACATTGGAAATTCTGTGTTCCCAGCCAACCTCAACATTTTCTGATAGCTCCTAAGGAACTCTATTTCCCATGAAGACATCATAAACCATGTTCCACTGTGATTATCCTTGTATATGGAGGTAAATTAAGAGAAAGTCATGTCACTTCTGTACCTTCTGTATGCAATGTTCATCTAGGCACTGTTAGCTTTCCATTGTCAGCATGGGGAGGGACACTCCAATAGGGTGCAAGGAAGGTAGAAACCCATGCCTGACATCTGAGGCTTCATTACTAAGTGTACCATGGCCTTAGAGTGCTGCCCCTCCCATCAGCCCACTCCCCTTCTTCTTCTTCATGGTCCTGACCAGCATCACCTGCGATTAAATGTGTGGAGAAAAATGTCTAGATAATTAAAGGGGTTATGAGAGGAAGCCATTTTTCAGTTGTTAGTAAAGAACACAGAGTTAGAATGGAATGCTCCTGAACAGAAGCTTGGAGTTGGCAGACCCTGTGAACTCACCTGCTTGAGTTTCTTTTTCATAGAAAAGAAAATTGGGGAGATGGCTTGTTTGTAAGGGCCTGGCTGTTGATCTCCAGGACCCACACAGAAGACAGCATGATTCCCTGAGCCCCTGCTACCCCAGGGATGTAGCCAGGAGACGATTAGATCCCTGAAGCTCACTGGCCATCCAGTGCAATCAAACTGGTGAGCTTTAGGCTCAGGTAGAAACCCTAATTAAAAAACTAAATCTAGCGAGCCATTAATGCAAGACACCGGATGTTAACCTCTGGTCTCCAGATGTACGTGTATACTGTATACTTATGCTCCCCCCCCCCAATATCTATACAACAACAGTAACATGTACACACATACGTGTGAACACCCTTCTCCTGAAAAGAAGAAGCAAACTTGAGAATGATGTTCTGCCAGGACTTAGACACTGAGCTTCTGTTCCCAAGTCCAGTGTTGGTTTGCCATAGAGTTTTAAGGTTCCATGAATAATTGTGGACACCACAGGCTCTTACCCATAAGAGTAGCCTGGGTAGAGGACGTGTTTACTAAGGATTGATACTTGTTCCAGAATTGCCTAGTTACACAGCTGCAAGTGGACAAACTCTAGGAACCTCTTCTCCTTACCCCTTTCCCACCTAATTTGAATATTTCCCCTATTCCCAAGGTTCTCCTTTGATGCTTTGGAGTCACTGGGCGAGAATCTAGCTGATATTTCAGAAGGACTCTAGACCTCTGGAGGCCTGCACCTGCAACAGGGTGCTTCTATCTTGTTTTAATCCAGTGGACAGGCCATGCGGTTGGTCACCATTTTGCCATGAGAGTAGCATTTGTGGGCCTCTGGGTACACCTGCTGATGTGGGCATGGATGTCTCTACCTACCTGACTGTAGGGGGCGCTACTTAAAGACACGGTGTTGGCTTCTTGTCAAGCCTCCTCATTTGTAGTCTGTGGCCTGAGTGGCGGTACGGAGGGCCCTGTGGTCCTTCTTAGCTGCTTCAGTGGCCACACCACATAGTGTCCATGTCATGTCATCTTGGGTCCTCATCAGCTTTTCTGCTCAACTGGACACTTCAGATCTCTCTAACCCTGTATGAGCTGTTTCCAGATTTTAATAAACTTCTAATGTGTCCCCAGTGTATATCCTAGGAACTCCATAAAACTGGGTACAGATATGATGGAAGAAAAAGTAAATTCCCGCTGCCCGTGGCTCATGTTTGCTAATTGGAAAAGTTATGGGTGCTTTCAAAGTAAAAGCAAGTTTATAGATACCCTTTATAGAATAGCTGTTACTTTGTTAGAGAATGAAAATGTATGTCATCGCAACAATCAGCCGCCGTTGCGTGAGCAAAGCTCTGGAGAAGCATAAATGTTTCTCAGCATTGCTTGATGTTTGCAAATTATTAATATGTACACGTCTGTGGGCGGGAAAGAATTTGATGGAAGAACCAAAGGGGAAAAGGAGGAGCAGAAAGGTTTTAATGTGAATGTATGCCTCTTTTGACAACATCATGGAAAATAATGATTTGCACATTCGTTTGAAGAACCTTTAGTATTTGAAATGTAATTTAAAGGTTATAGTGGCTTCTTTACAGTTGCTTTGGTGATATTTCTCTGGCTTTTCTAAAACACTAAAAAGATACTGGTTATATTTAGAAGGGTGTAAAGAAACACCAAAGTAAGGTTTTGTTTTGCTTCTGCACTGTTCTGTCAAAATGCACATTCAAAATAGCCACTCCTATAACATTGTCACTTCATGTGTGCATGCATGTGCATGTACATGTGTGTCTCAGCCACTTCTGTTACATTGACATCTCATGTATGTGTGTGTGCTTGTGTGTGTGTGTGTGTGTGTGTGAGTTTCAGCCACTTCTGTTACATTGTCATCTTGTGTATGTCTCAGCCACTTCTGTTACATTGTCATCTCATGTGTGTGTGTGTGCTCATTATGTTTTATATTGTTGCAACAAAGTACATGGGTTGTTCTACCCATATTCTAAATCAGTTATGAATCAAAATTATCTATCTGTACTAAACCTATAGAGATGTTTTCTTATCACTATTCCATAAATAAAACAGTGTAACTATTTATATATCATTTACCTTATATTTGTTTGACAGGTATTGTGTAGGTACATAGTACATAAAGAATGTGTATAAGTCAGATACCATATGGGACTTGAGCATCTACTGAATTTGGTACCCAAGGGGATTTTGGGAACTAACTCCCCATGGATGGCAAGCTATGACTGACTACATAACAGAATCTGTTACATTTTTTTTTGTTGCTGAATAATGAACCACCATAAAAGTTAATACCTTAAAAACAATAGCAATGTATTATTCTTTCAGACTCTGGGTTAATTAGGTGGCTCTTCCCCTTTGTATGAGATTAACATGGAGGTCCAGCATGGTTTCACCTGCAGGGCTTGTGCGGGCTGCTCCTGAGAACATAGCAATTCTGGCATCAGGCCTCTGACGGCCATTTGTAGAGGCCACCTCCCCTACCATAACTAGCATCTAGCTTTCATGCAGAAGTGTGCCTGTCTCAGCCACAGCCAGGGGAAGCTCAGACTCAGAACACAGTATTGCTGCCATCTTCTACCATTTCCAATAAGTTCCCCATCTTACTGGGGAATGAGCAGGGGACATCAGCGCCATGGTGGTGACAGGAGAAGGTCACACTGCAGAAGAGCAGGAGGGACAAGAGTTATTATTGTGGCCACCTTGGGAAGCATAATCTACCAGAGAAATCAAAGTCCTTCTTATTATCACTTCTTTTCTTCCAAAGTCTGTCATGTCATTTTAATTGATCTTACGCCTCTCAAGGAGAGCTGGGGAGCATGGACTTATCAAGTGTAATTTCTTAAATGGTTGCCTTTTGTCCCCATATAGCATGGGTTCCCTGTTGAGAGTGGCGTGTACTTAATAGCCAGCCCCACTCTGTCCTGTCGCCAGCCTTTATTGATTAAAGACATGGTCATCAATATATAGTGCTTTCATACCCTGACCCTCACGGGGCAAATGCCTATGACACAGCCCTTCTTTTGCATAAAGTGTAACTGAGGATCCCCTAAATATTTCTTCCTAGGCGAACGTACTGCATTGTTGATGTCATTTGAAGTCTTCCTGTATTACAGACTGTCCCTCATGTTCTGTCTGTAGTACATTTGTGTTTTAGGTTGTCTCACAGACTTCCTCACTCTCCCTCACTAGACTCAGGAGCATGAGTACTTCTGAAGCACTCGGCTGTGTCTTGTGGCCGTGGGTTAGTGTTCTGCACGGCCTTCAGTTGTGGCCCCAAGAGCCAGCGTTTACTCAGCAGAGGGAAGCTGCTCTCGATGGAGATGAGTCAGTTTCCGTTTGCACCGAGATGTTTACTCCTGGGGACAGATGCAGAGGATGACAAACGTGGACCATGTGACCCCCCGGAACTGTTTTTCCTCTCTGGGTTTCCATGTGGGAAGCTGTTGTAGTTAGAGCTTTGCTGCAGCTGAGCCCAGGATGTCCGCTGTCCAAGGTGCATCCATGTTTGTGGGCTGCTTCTGTGGCCTGGAGCCAAGAGTGCATTCTTTTGAGATGCATTCACTTTTTAGAAGAGGGGCGCCATCCTGTGTCTTCCCTGGAAGACTTAATGGGTGGAGCCACAGGTATGATTGGGGACTACCAGTGAATTGCCCTCAGGGTCAGTAAATTATAGTGCCACTTCCTTCTGCAGCATTTTATACACACACATACACACACACACACACATGCATATTAATATAAATATATTTAGTATGTATTTTATATATAATGTATAATGTATAATATATATAAACATATATGTATGTTTGTGTGTGTGCATCTATATCTTAAGTGTAAAATTGTTTCTTTATTGTGGTTATTGGTAGGCACACACCTATGTATATTTATATGAGTGTATGCTTTATTTGTTTCATTCTCATAGTTGCGTCTGGATATGTTTAGCAAAAAGCAACACCAGAAGCATTTATTTTGGTTTATGCCTTAAATGGATACAGCCCGCCGTGGTGGGACCACGTTGTAGCTGCAAGTGCACGAATCTGCTGGTCTCTCTACATCTGGAGATGGGAAGAGTAACTGTGGGGTGGGGCAAGATGTGACAACCCTTCCAGATTCCCTGCTCTCCAGAGACTCATCCCCTCTGATGCTTCATTTCCAAGAGTGTCCACCACTTTCCAAAGAGCACAACCTAGATGGGTACAGGGATTGTCATATGTTCAAGCCCACATTTCTGTGAGTGGCATTTCATATTTAAGCCATAACATGTATATACAAACATACTTACCAAAACATGAGTTTCTTGCCTTAGTAAATGCTTGAGTACATAGGCAGAGTTTGTATTCAGATACATGTGTCCATATATTGGCTTAGGTAACAGTGTGCTCCACAGGTTGGACTAGATCAAGCATGTCACTGCGATTACCCGGGTCTTCTATTTAAGTGATTTAGATGGGACAAGTGAGTGTCAAAGGCATTCTACGGAGGGCTGAGTGACAGGGGAGCTGTCACTATGCTCCCCACTATCCCGAGATGGGCAGGGCAGAAGGATGTGCAGTACAATCAGACCTCTTTGTTTGAGTCTTCCATTTGCTTTAGCAGAAGCAGGTCTACAGAGAAGTGCCCAAAGGGGCTCAAGGTCTGGTCTCAGATTTACTCTGACTCAGTCCACATCCCATAATATAGGCACAGTGTATTTGAGAGGGACTCTGGTTCTGTGATTGGTCCCAGAGTCCATTGAGTGACAGATTGGTTTGGCTTGGACATTTTTGCAGTAACTCACAGAAAGCATTGAGGATGTAATCTGAAGGCTGTTGGGAATTCCATATTCCTGTGACTGTGAGTATTGTTTTTCTGTGATTTCAATGAAATGCCAGTGGCCTCTGTTTAATGACCAAATTCCATAAACCCCTGGTGAATGAATGATTGAATGTATGAAATGACTCATTAGAAAGAATGGAAAAAGTGTCTTCTTTAAGATTCCCCTTATAAGGAGTTATGGACATTCTTATATTGAAGATAAAACTCTGAAATTCATCTAAATCTTAGTTCTACAGAAGTAAAGAATGACTACCTTTAGGGAAAACATGTCTTAAAACATATGGGAAATGTTTGATTTATCTCAGTTTGTAGTTTCTCAGGAGTCTACGGTCTGTGTTTGTGCAACAACCTAATGCACATGAGGTGTTGTTCCATTGAAAGGTAACTTGTGTAGTCTTAAGCAGTGTGAACTCTTGTAGGCCTACTACATGTAGTGGTTATCACACATATCCCACCTGTGTTCTATTCCTAGTGTTCATAATACTGTCTCAAGAATTTATCTTACTATCTAGATGGGATGAAATAAAGAAAAAGGTTTTGCTAAGAGTTTTGAATACTGTAAATTAGTCCTGTCCAACAAGATCCTCTCTGATAAGAGATTATCTGGCTAGCATGTGTGTGCTATTTCATCCCTTAGCAAAACTGGATTATAAGGAATACACGACTTAAACTGGATACATGATGGATATTTTGAAAGAATTTCTGCCTTAAAGAATCATGTTCTTATTTTAGGTTCCATGTTAATTTATTGTAACCTAGTGATATTGGGGAAGGGAAAAGAAACAGTTTCTGCTTCTATATTCTTCTTCTTCTTCTTCACAGAGTAACCAGACAGGCACACACAAGGACAGAAAACCACAAGACCTTCTTGTTACCATTCCTGCATTCAATACTTATTTATGAAACTTCAGGCACTGTTTCTTCTACTGAATAAATAGTTTGAACATGTTTAGAAATATTCCTTTCTCAGAACCTGTTGCCTTATCGTTCTTCTAGTTTTTTTTTTTTTGAGGGGGGAAATGCACACACACACCTGTGTGTACATGTATGCAGTGCATATGTGTATGTGGTGTATATGGTGCTCAGTGGAAAGACTTGGGTACAAGGCCTTCCGTTCCCTATTCAGACACAGTCTTCTTATTTATCATTGCATCTGCCATGATAACACACCTGGGAGCTTAAGGAGTTTGCCCTGTACTGTCCCCCCCTCCCCGGCTTGACTTAGGAAATCAAGATTACAGACTCCCTCCTGCTCCTGCTAACACATCTCACTTGACCTGGGCCTAGAAGCCTAAGCTCCGGTCCTTACATACTTGGTTCACTAAGCCATCTTCTAGCTGCCTGACTCGGGATCATGAAAGGCAGCAAAATATAGGGAGACACATTTTAGGTAACATAGATTCTTACACATCAAAATGTGAATCCCAGATTTGGGAATTTTGGTTTCAAAATGACCTACTTTATAGCAAGGGAGACTTGAACTTGACCTTGAAGAGAAGGAGATATTGATAGAGAGGAAGCTAGACATGTGTTTGAATACAGACATCCTGCAATGGGATCCAAGAAGGCCAGTGACACTGTCCATTGTTTGTTCGAGAAGGTGTTCTTATCCCTTCTCCTGTTCCACATGAGTTAACCAACCGCTGGAGTGTCCCATTTCAAGGCCATTGGCGATGGTGTCCTGTTAGACTGTTGTATGATGATTTTCTGTAAACATATAAACTGAATAGAGGTTCTTAAATCTTAGCAAGTTCATCCAAATAACTCTCTGCTTCTTGCATAAAGGAGTTCAACCCTTGAAATGTGCAAACACATCTCTAAATAGAAGGATCCAGGGTTATTTACAGTTCCTCTGAATGGAACTGTATCTACAGAGAATACTAATTGCAGGTGACAGTCACTTCTCTTTGAGGAATTACACTTTGTACTATAGTGCCTCTGTCAACAAGGATATTATTACCAAAATCACAGATCTAGACAGCATATATTGTACTGTGACGCAAAAGGAATTGAAATAAAGTAAGAACGTCGTTTCTAAGTCATATGATCAGGACTTATCAAGGAATATAGATGGATAACTGCAGTACAGAAGACAAGAAGGAAAGCTTTAAGCTACTACTGTGTTATCTGAACCCCTATGCTTTAAACCAAAGTAAAGAGAAATAAAAGCTTTTTAGCTAGACCTCCATCAGCCTAGTAACTGTGGCAGTTCCCAGGGCTGGTCAGGACGTGGCACACTGCAGACCTTAATATTTTGCTCATTGGAGAGAAAATTGGTAGGAAACCAGGTTGGTCTTGTCTAACAAATTCAAAGACATGTGAACTCTTCAACTTGTCATTTTCAGTTTTCTTTAGTCTGGAGAGAAGTGTATATGGGGGTGACATGTGCTTGTACATGGATATTCATAGTAACACTGTTAAACACTGTTAACTGGAAATACCACTGGCTACATAGCCAAGTGGATAAAAGTCTCATCCGCACAACCATGAGGACATGAGTCCAGATTTCCAGGTCTACAAAAATGCCAGGGAGGGAAGGGGGCAGGTAGGACAACACGCATCCGTGGGGTCATCTGTCAATCAATGAGCCCTTGTTTAGATGAGAGACTCCCTCAAAAGATAAGGTAGAGAGAGATGATGAAAGACACCAATATCAACCTCTGGCCTCTACATACATGCACAAACCCATGCTTGTCAACATACATAGGCTTGGACGGACACACACACACACACACACTCACACCTCTGGAAGCAGCCCAGCATCAAGACAATAGAGTGTCACTATGCGTGTTCACAAAAGGAAATGTTATGAACAATGAAAATGAATGCACTGCAGGTGTATTCAACAGGGCAAGGGCGCCTCTAGAGAAAATGGAGAGCTGACTCAAGAAAACCGACTGCAAAAGCTACAGCCTGAAGGAATCCATCCACACAGAGTCAAGAACTTCCATTCACCTGGCTGCTCAGAGTTGTCTGCATAGGTGGGACAACAAACACCATCACAAAGGTCATGCTCACTTTGAGGCCGCCGGAGTAGATTATGTTGAACGGGGTTCTCGGCAGTCTGTATAAGTGCTGCCAATGTTGTGTTGCTAGTGGTGCAGCTGAACTGCACCTCCACAGAGGAGGTTTTGTGTTTCTTGTTGGGTTTCTTATAATCATTGATTAGATTGTCCATTTGCTTTCCTGTAAGTATATATATTTCTCATAAAATGTAGTATATGTACATAGTCATATAAGCAGGTATGTTTTCTTTATTTTATGTGGAGGAGATAAAGTATGGAAGAAATAGCAGTATAAAAAAGATTTCTGTCATACCCCATTTCTCAAAACACAAGACAGTTCTAAGAGAAGGGTTGACACGTTTTCTTCCAAATGTGCCATTGTTGTTACATTCTCCAGTGAATGGCCAAGCACAGCTTTGCTACTAGAATTGAATAATTTAAAATAAGACAGAAACCTCAGTTTTTCTAGGATCCCAGGTAAAGAAAGAGTCCAAGATTTTCCTAATTAAATTCGGTAACAACCTTTCCTATAATTGCTTTCTTGGAGTTCATACGTATTTGTTGATGGCAGTAGTGATAGTCTTTCCCTACACGGAAAGCCGCAGGAGAATCAGCAGAAACTTAACAGCGAGGCAGGGAATGGGAATTCTTGTGTTATCCAGAGAAACCAAAACTCTGTGTTGCTCTTACGATTTGAGAATCACCTGTGACTTCTTCTTTAAGGGAAGCCTTCATCATAGCCCCGTTGTGACCACACTGCAGAGTATTATGCAGCAATGAAAGGGAATGTTAATAAAATCATTTCTTTTTCATGTTGATGTGGATCAAAGTTGTGACTTCAAAATACTGGTGGTAAAAATGAACCTTTTCAAGATTCTTGATTTCTGGCCGTCAAGAGTAATTAGACTTGATGTCCCATGCTCTGCATTAAAGAACTTTATTTGCAAGTAAGCAAAAACAAAACAAAACAAAACAAAACAAAACAAAAAACCCACACAGAAGCAAACAGAATAAAATCTGCACTCCAGCTGTAATTTGCTAATTATAAATCTATTTTTTTTAAAAAAGACAAGTGTTTGTCTTAAAGGTGAATTTTTTAATTCAAATATGTGACAATCACAATGAGGCAGATGGATCGAAAGTGAAGGTGGTGTCTGCAAGAAAGGATTGAAGCAGCTTGGCTGGAAGCAGCCTACCAAGTTGACTTATCTTCTAGATAAAGTTATATAATACTAATTAAGTAACTGGATTACAAAAAACGAATGCTAACAAAGCAGCCAACAATTTGACAATTGGGCATAAAGTGTTTTGAAGAGTATCCTGACTTCCTACTTTAAGAAGCTCAATTAAAGTTTGGAAATAATAATTTTCTTGTTAAGTCTCTGAAGAGCAGCAATAGGGAGACTGTTGTGAGGTAGAACCTGGAAAAGCCAGTGCTAAATATTGGACCCCTGGAGCAAAGAGTCATTGATTCTCTAGTGTCAATCTATTAGTAATGACTGTTTAGAGATCTCTAAGAAATTAGGGGAGTGTATGTGTGTGTGTGTGTGTGTGTGTGTGTGTGTGCATGCGTGCGTGGTGCGCACGCATTCGAGCAAGTGTGTGTGTGTGTGTGTGTGAGAGAGAGAGAGAGAGAGAGAGAGAGAGAGAGAGAGTGTGTTTTTGCGCGCGCGCATAAGTTTGAATGTGTGCACATATATGAGTAAATATGGCGAATCTACCACTGAAGCGTTCTGCTTGGAGCCCTTACCTAGACAAAAGGTAAAAGAGAGGGAAGATGGCTGATGGTCATTTCTACAATTATATTTATGATTTTCTCTAATTATTGATTAAAGTAATCCATAAGCACAGAAGACTAGCTAGAGCATCTGTATTCTTTGTTGTTCTGTTATTTCTTTATTTTAATTCATTTACTTAAAATTGAGGAAATTAAAATATTGACTGGGAAAAAGGAGGACTACTGAGTACTAGATGTGGAAATGACCTGGAGTCCTCAGGGAGCTGGATCCACCCCAGGTTGATGCACCACTGGGACTCCTGAGAGACTAAGACAGAAACTCTCTGGGTTTGAAGATGATCACCTCTCCTTGTGTTCAGATTGGGAAGTTTTATGAATTTTATGTATCTTGAAATTCTACTTAAAAATAAAAATAAAATAGTTTGAAGTCCATAGTTTTAGTACTTAATCGCCTTATATTAGTCATAGTCTATTGCTGTAGACTTGGTGACATGTGAAGAAAAGATGTTTAACTCACCATTTTGGAGGCCCAAATGTCTGACGTCAGTGTGTACTTGATTCTCATGAAGAGTGCTTGAGCTACACCAAATCGCCAGACAATGTGTGTGTGAACGACATCATAAGGTAGGAGAAGAAGCTGGGAATGATTGGGCGCCAAGACTCACTCATCTACAACAACCTAGCCTTTAACAGTGTGCATAGAGTGTCTCTTACAAGCATCGCCTACCAAGAGAAAAATTGAGGTGAAGCAGGAAGTAGGAGGTGGGACATTGGCAGGAAGAAAGGAGTCTGGGAAATAGAGAATAAAAGAGAGACTTGTCTGGGAACTGGGGGGCAGGGAATGTGTTAGAGGTAAACCAGAAAGTAGCTGAACTGAAGTTAGAATAAAAAGAGAGCTAGATGCTAAGAGAGATGCTGAGGTGATTCAAAGAAGTGGCCTGGGACTTCAGAGAGGTAACTGAACAAGTGGTAAGCCTAGGTTAGCTTGAATGAATTAAGTAAGTTATAGTTTAGTCAAAAGCTTGTGACCAATGCATCTAATGATAAATAATTAGTCTTAGAGTAGTTATTTTTTCGAACAAAGTGGAAAAGAAAAAAACAGATTTAATATTTTTTACAACTGCGCCACACGAGAGATACCATAGTTCTTTCAGTGGACAGTTTCTCCAATGACCTAACTACTTTCCATTTAGGCCCCACCCTTTTTAGTAGGATTAAGACAGTGTCTCACTATATAGCTGGTGTGTAACCCATGCTAGCCTCAAACGTGTCCTGATACTCTGCAAGTATCAGGTAGAAGATGTAAGAGGAGATGCAAAAGGCCTGCTCCTTCAAGGATGCTGTGAGGATGTTTGCAGAACTCAGGGTTAAGAAGGCGTTGATGAAAGACACTTTTTGTTTTGTTTTTATAGACTCCAATATGTTCACTTATTGTGCTCCTGCATATAGATCACTCATTAGAAATCTAAGCACCATAATATCATACAGATAGTGATGAGGACCCAAAGAATGAGGCAGTAAAATTAGCAATACTTTCACAATAAATATGTGAACACTGCCTGGACAGTGTGGGTGATGGTGGAGTGAGGAGGTGTACTGACTGGTTTTGTGTGTCAACTTGACACAGGCTGGAGTTATCACAGAGAAAGGAGCTTCAGTTGGGGAAGTGCCTCCATGAGATCCCGCTGTGGGGCATTTTCTCAATTAATGATCAAGGCGGGAGGGCCCCTTGTGAGTGGTACCATCCCTGGGCTGGTGCTCTTGGGTTCTATAAGAGAGTATGCTGAGCAAGCCAGGGTCAGCAAGCCATTAAGTAACATCCCCCCATGGCCTGTGCATCAGCTCCTGCTTCCTGACCTGCTTGAGTTCTAGTCCTTACCTCCTTTGGTGATGAACAGCAATGTGGAAGTGTAAGCTCAATAAACCCTTTCCTCACCAACTTGCTTCTTGGTCATGATGTTTGTGTAGGAATAGAAACCCTGATTAACACAGGAGGGCTCAGTTTAAAATGGGACACTGTCAGGTGACATGAAAAAGTGTTAGTGCCCATGCTCATCTGATTTAATTCAAGCCAAATTATGCTTTTGATTTTCTAGGTCAAGTGGCAGGTTTCTTTCTTGGAGTAAAAAGAGGCTCAAGGATACTTAACTCCTATCAGATTTCTGTTTCCTTTATCTTCCTTCTATTCCTTATTTCCATATGTCCTAAGCAGGCACCTCTCATGTATCTGACACTGTCAGGCACTGCATTCTTTTTTGTTCCATAAGAAGTTTAAATTGCATTGTTTCCCTGGTAGATAAACTACAACTTCTGAATAACTGGGATTAAAATACTGCCGCAGCTCAAGCACCTTTCAATTGGGTGTTGCATCTAAAAGAGATGCTAATGATTTCCTTGTGCAAGGTCCAAGTTTCTACTTCTTCCCTACAATTGAAACAGGGAAATTCCACTTCTACAGTCAGAGCATGCGTAGGGCTTGGTCTGCAGGGTGGCTGGTGTCCACTGAGAGTTGAATTGTCTGCAGGAGTGTTGGCATCTGTTGACTCAAGGATCTTTGGGTATTTGAAGGCAAAAGCCAGAAAGCTGACCTGTGTTCCTCCTGGTGGGAGAGGGAGCTTCTGCTTTAACTAACTCTGCACAAAGAGACCCAGCCATGTTGGAATTAATGAGTGGCAGTTGTGATCCTGTATTATCTCAAGATCAAATCTTCAATGTACTTTTATATGCCTGAGCTAAATCCAACTGCTAGTGGGATTAATTTCCAGTGCCAGTTACTCTACCAGAAATGAGTAAGATGACTACATCCAGATATACTTCTGAGGGATGGGGAGACTTTTCCTAGCCTAAATACTTAATGGACCATGCATTCATTTTCTCTAGTTTATAATAGCATTTAAAAGTGATTGTAGAATTAGTCATATTAGTGAAATATTTGTACTTTTGTGTATTTTCATTTTTCATAAGAGGCTGAAATGGAGAAGGTGCTCTGAGTGGTAGGCAGTTGCCTCAAAGATAGTTTTCTTGACTCATTAATTATTTACAATTGAATGTGAAAGAGTGAATCTTACTTTTTTTCCTAAATTTCATCATCATCATCATCATCATCATCATTGTGATTGTGGTGTGATGCATGTGCATGCCAGGAAGTAGGTGTGTAGAAGTCCAAGGTCAGTTGTGGAGAGTTAGTATTCTCCTTCTTCCTTGAGTTGTGGATATCTGCCTTGGACCAGCAGGCTTGCACAGCAAGCACCTTTATCTGCTGAGCCATCTTGTCTACCTAAGGATCTTGTTGGCTTATTGTTGAGTTATGTTATGATAGTATTCTTCAGTAGTGCCCAGGCAATTGGGCAAACCTAATAGCTTTATTGGGTGTCTAATATTCCTACTGCACTTCCCCCCTCCCGCTGAGACCTCTCGAAGCTTTATATTTCATCTGAATCACATTTGGGATATTTATTAGCAAAATAGACTACACTAATAGGAAAGCATCCATTCATTCATTCATGCTTCCACCCATCTTTTCATTCAAGAATACGGCCTACTGGGGCACTCTCTACACTGATTTCAGGAGCAGCGCCTGTCTAAGCAGTTTTTGTTGGGTCTCTGGATTCCCAGCAAGAGGCCCAGGAATAAGAGCACAGAATGTGTATTTCACAGGTGTTAATGCTTGGCATGACTGATGAAATGTCAAGGCAGGATGATATCCCAGCTTTCTGATGCGTTCCTAGCTATCTCAGTGGTCTGGTAGGCACTCTCAGGTAAGTTATGAGGGACAAAGAACAACCTAAGAAGGTCTTGTGAATTCTAAGGCACAGTTCATCTTGGTATCTTTACTCATCCAAGTGCTCTCTGCTGTTCCTGCCGATGCTTATAAACTGTAGACAGCATGCCGTTCATGAATTTGGCTGCTTTTCCATTGCTGCTATGAAAATTGCAAACAAAATTGCTTTTCATTTTGCTTTGACAGGCAGTTTTAATTTTATTCGTCATTTTAACAAATTGTATAACATTTCAGCTGTATGCAGCTTGCCTTTTGTCTTTTTCTGCACTATATTTATGCCGAAAATATGAAAACAACCATAAAGAAGAGCCCAATAATAGCAAGTTATAGTAAAAAGGGCTTATTAAAAGGATATTTTCTGCCGGGGTGAAAAACTTCCTTGAACATATCATAAATAGTTTATAACGCACAGAGCTGCACACTTTATTGTCTGCAGAAGTTGATTGTCTAGCTGGCCACATTTTAAAAATTAAAAATAATAATCTCTCTGTCCCAATTTTGAATTTATGTTTTGTTGACTCAGACCTAGTCACAGCCTAATTAGATAATGATTATCTGAAGTCACCGAAAGTCTCTTCAGCCTCACCAGAGAGTTGGGGGTGAGTGGGGATTCCGCTGGATAGGAAAGATGGAAGACGCTCATAAAGATTTATCTGATAACAACATGTGTACATTTTCATTTTGTAGAGAAATGACTAATACTATCAGAGCCAATGGGCTTGGTTTTATTATGTGCTTCCCAAGCTCTTCGTTGTAGCTTCAGCAATATGAGGGGGGCCCTGCAAGCAAGCAATAAAAACAGAGCAGCCCTCCCGAGCCCCTCCTCCTTGATGTCTCGCGCACAAGGCAAGGTCTGTTCAAATAATCACCCAGTGCCGGTGGCGCGCTCTCTAACCTTGACTTCCAGAGGACTGAAGAAGGAGCGGGAATCCTGTCTGCCAGCAGTTTAAAAGAGAATCATGTTTATTCACAATGCTCTTTAGGACATAAAGACTTTTATTTAAGATTTACAAGATTGCTGGTTGGGGGATGATTCATAACCGAAGTCCAGTTTTCCTTAGGGATTAAGCACCACGGTTTGTTTTTTGTTTTTCTAGCATAGCAACTGAATTTCATCATTCATTCTGTCATTTAGCAACAGAAGACAACTTCACCAAAGAAGTTCACAGTACGAGTAAAATTGGACGTAAATGGGAGCCATATGTTGTCGCTGTAATTTCCAAGGTTAAAAAAAGGGCTATAGTTTAGGCTATTGCCTTTTTTTTTTCTAAGTTGAAGGAAGGTAGTAAATGCTTTTATTATCAATGGCCTTAATTTGTAACCAAAACCAAAAAGCATTTATTTTCTTAATGGCAGAACAAAACACACGTGACGTTGGTGCTCAAAGCAAGGCTGATGTCTGGCAGTAATCCATTTCTTAACTTACGTACAACTGTGGAGTTATTAATGCTAGTCAGGTTATGTGGAAGGATTCAGGAAAATTCTTTATTCCTCATTGACTCCTGACAGTTATTGTACCTAGGAACTGGGTAACGTGTTCTGAAGTGAGCAATTATGGAAATGTTTACTTCGCTGCCTGCATGTAAATGTGTACAGAGAATGCTCCAGGATTCTTCCGTGGGTATCGAACTCTCTCCAGGGCAATGAAACCAAAGGATTTCTTTCTTTCTTTCTTTTAAGCTTCTTCTTCTTTTTTTTTTTAAAGTGCTATAATGCAGCTGATAATGACGGATGCAGTAGAGGAAAAGGAGAAAGGCGGGAAGGGAGAAGGGAGAAGGGAGAGATGGAGGTGCCAGCAGCCCTGGGAAGCTCATTTCCCAACAGGAGAGCTAAGGATGGAGGCAGACAGAAGGCCAGCCCTGTTAGAGACTCAAGTTTGCAGGGGAAAATGATGAGAAATGACTCTTCTAATCTTCTGTGGCAGTACAGTGGCAGTTGTCACACATTCATCTTTGCAAGGACTCAAGCTCTGTATTGTTCGCATCGAAAGCCATCCCACTTGCTTGTTAATGAAACACAGAAGCGGTTCTTCCCATGAGTAACAGTGTGTGTGGGGGGGGGGAGGTAGCCCACACATGTATGTGGAGTGTGTGTGGGGGGGGGGGAAGGGGAATAGTCCATATGTATATAGGGAGTGTGTGTGTTGGGGGGTAGTCCACACGTGTATGTGGAGTATGTGTGTGTGAGTGTGTGGGTGGGGGGTGGGTGGGATAGTCCACACGTGTATATGGAGTTCTGGAATTTCTAAGAATGCAAATGAGTGTGGTGTAGTCACAGCCAGATTGTCAGTGGCAGAGAGATTTATTTCTTGATTTTGTTTTTTTTGTTTGTTTGTTTGGTTTTGGTTTGTTCTTTTTTTTTTTTTTTTTTACCTCTTTTGAGAGGAGGGTAAATTGCTGAGAATAAGGTGATTGTCTTGTGAGACTCGGGAGGACATGTTTTTAGCCTGGGGAGCTGCATGCAGGCTCAGACACTCTCCGTGAGAGTCCATTGGAGATGGATCCCAATAGATACAACACGGAGTTAGGTGTCTGGGTGTGAACCTGAGCTTTTGTAGTATAATTGTTCTCATGCACTTTCTGAAGAAGTCTAGTTGGATAAGAACAATTCTATACATTTCATGCAGATTTATTTATTGTCTTGACAATAGTGAAAGTAGACATTGTTTAAGTTGGCCTCTGTAGTCACATGCCTGTCACTAGACAAGAGTTGAACAACACTAAGAAGGCGTGCTGGCTGGCCTTTATACTCTCCCTAGTTTTTTTTTTTTTTTTCTTTTCTTGCCTGGAATTTCTCCTGAATTTCTCAAGGAGGGGTTTCATAAAAAGGGTTTTTATGTCTTGCAGAAAATTGAGTTTTGTAGACATTACCTAACTCTTGATTTGTCACACCGGGATCAATAACATTTCGCTGCTCTTAAACACACAGAATCACAGGGGACACATAATGTTTTTTATAAGTGCAGTAAAGTTAACGTGTTGTTGAAACAAAAACTCCTCTGACAGTCTTGTAATAAGTACACTCTGCAACTAGAAAATTATCTGTAATACTAGGAAAGGCAGGAAGAGCGCTTAAGAGTACAATGTGTACGTTGTTGGCATCAGGCACTGCAAGAATAAGAAATTAGCATCTGCTGGGCTCGGCATGTCAGAATGATTACCGGGAGTCGCTTGCCTCAGAAGAGAAGCCGCTGGCCCCCAGGAGTGACGCCTGCCACCACATTTCAACCAAGTTCCATTGCTTATGTTTG
The DNA here is from genome assembly GCF_947179515.1 of Apodemus sylvaticus. Classification (NCBI taxonomy): domain Eukaryota; kingdom Metazoa; phylum Chordata; class Mammalia; order Rodentia; family Muridae; genus Apodemus; species Apodemus sylvaticus. Next base: position 91,550,370 of record NC_067484.1, read on the forward strand.
GTCTCTTTGTTCTTTGCGGATATTCTGTGGTGGTTGCAGAGAGAAACCCTTTCCTTGTAGTGAAGAAAATATTGGAAGCAAGATAAGAAGAGGGGAGCACGTTTTCTAAGACTCTTCCCTAAAGTACTCGCTTCCTGGTCCATCAGTTTTTTTTTTGTTTTTTGTTTTGTTGGAATCTCTATGATATTCTAAAGATGTCTTTAGCCAATGAAGGTCCCCTATGATGTAATTTGCAAAAGATATTTGGAATTGAAGTCACCCTTGGATGTGCTCTCATTTCCTCAGTCCAGGGAGCCAGGGATCCTTGCTCCATTAGCCTAGGTGGGCGCTGTGTGTAACCGATGCAGTGCCCCTGGGCTACACCACAGTGTCTTCTCTCACCCCCTTTCCACTTAATTAAATTTCCTAGTCCCCCTTTCAGCTTCCCCAAACACCCTTTTTTTATTGGTCCATATTTTCATTTTTTGTTAATTTTATTTTTGAGAATTTATGAGTACAGTATTTACATTATTTTCCCTCTTTTTCCTCCTTCGAATTCATGTGTCCTACTCTGTTCCTTCTCAAATTCATGGTGTCTTACTCTTTAATTATATGTGCACGTATGCATACATATGAAAATTTGTAAAAACATACTACCTGCTAAGTCCCACTAGTGATGCCCTATGTCTCTGTGTTGTGGTCTGGACTTGTGGGCTCAGATAGCCTGTTAGGGAGTCTGTTCATGGAGGTGACTCTGCCACCAGCCGGTGCTTTACTCCCCCACTTAGATTCCCAGGAGAGGTGCACCATGGATTGTACGTTTTGGCAAATGTCTTTCTCCATCTGTAGGAATAACAGTAGCCTGCGCATGGCCATGCATTGAGGTGGAGAGGGAGAAAGGGCCTTCCTGGTGGTAGAGTGGCCGTCCCTGTGCAGGTAGGTAGGCATGGCAGCCGGCGGAGGCTGATCTTGTCACATCAGTTGCCTTCCTTCCTCCTGCAGCCAGCCCTTTGCTGAGGAGGTAGTTCTATGTTCATTTAATAATTACCCATTTTGCTAGTGCTTGTCGCCGAGAGCTTCTCGAGCCCCATCAGGTTTTCAGAGAAGCACCACTCACGCTCTTCTGCTGAAAATGTTTTTCCTTCCCTCCCTTCCCTCCATCCCACTCTTCCCCTTATCGACGCTCTCATCAGCACCAGAGCTCTTCAGTATTCCACTCCTGTCCTTTGTGAAGTGATTTTGCCCAGACACGTCTGGCTCAGGGTGAAGTGCCCTCCCCTGAGAGCGCGCACTGCAGCCCCAGGTCGCCAGCACCATGAATACATTATTATCCCAATTTCCATCCTGTTGCCACGGCAGCACTTTTGGAGCGGCTGGGTTATTAAGTCGTACATCACTAATACCCTGATATGAGCAGAAGTTGGATTTAATATCGGCCTTTGATCAGATTACCTCCCAACAGTCAGCTGTCATTAGAAAATTCCTTTGCTCCTTATACCCTCGGCGCTCTGGCCTGTGCAGCACAAGGGTGGCAGGCCTGATACATGGAGGCAATTTCAGCCCAGGCCTTGCACTGTACACTAATTCATTTTCTGACCTTTTTGTGATTTGGGGAGATTCCAGCCCTGCCTCAGTGCAAGTGAGTGAGAATGTGAGTGTGTGTGCGCGCGCGCGTGTGTGTGTGTGTGTGTTTGTGTGTTTGTGTGTGTGTGGTGTGAAGTATAACTACAGAATCCATCTTTCCATCCTAGAAGGTGGATAGAGGTGTGTGTGTGAGAGGTGGCTTGTCTTTTGCCAAGTGATACTATACTTTGTTGGGAAGTGTCTGTTTTTTGCCTGTCCTCGGGTAATGTATAAAACATGGTGCTTCAGGTAGAGATGAAGGGTAAACTGATGTCCCCCTAAATGGCCAGCCTGTGTATGCACCTAACACTTCACTGAGCAATCTGTCAACATGTCAGCAACACATGTTTTATAAAAAGCCTCCAGTGGGAGCAAAGGCTCCTGCCAGGGCTTAGGAAATGCTTTGAATTCAGCAGATTTCTATTGCTGGAGTCCCCCGAGGTTCCTTTTACAATGCCTACATTTCAGAAATTTGAACTTGGGACCCTTAGGGGGTTCTCTCCGAATGCCTGAAAATGTAGAGTTATATTGTTGCGTGTCCCCAAGCGGTCTTTACTAATACCTGAATTCGGAGAAGCTGGAAATTACAGAGCTCCCCAGGGGGAGCTTTATCCACACCAGGAAGAGGAGAATAACTCTGCAGGGAGATTGCTTAATGCATTGCTGAAATAAAAGAATTTGAGAGAGATGGGTTGAAGTGTTTTTTTTTTTCCCCTTCTTTTTCTGGCCACTCCTTCAGCTTAGCTAAGTCCTTAAAGACAAAGTCAGGGGAAGGAAGCAGCTGGGCTCTTTTTAATGAAATTTTAGATGTGGCTTTTGAAATAGTCAGAAGCCTGTGTGTGTGTGTGTGTGTGTGTGTGTGTGTGTGTGTCCTCCCTCTCTGGAAGCCACTTTTGTTGTTTACATGCAGAAAGTTGTTTTTAGGTTTTAGGCACGTCATCGCTTCTGTGTTGTTTCCTTTTTTATGCTCCCACTGTACCTGTCTCCGTCCTTTGGACGTATTTCTTCATCTCTCTCACTCTTTTATGGCCCCGTCCCTTTATTACATCTGCCTGTCATGCTTTCTACACTCCCCCTTTCATAACTTGGGCTGTTGCCACCTTCCTTGCCAACTCTTGCTACTTTATTGAAGTCTCTCTTTATTCCTAGGACGCTCAGGTCCCTTTTTTATTGTGTCCCGGCCCTCAGTCCCCTCTCTTCTTAGCTTGCTGGGACTCCTTGAACATTTTGGGCTGTTTTCTGATTAAATACATTCCAGTAACCTTTAGTAGTGACATACCCTACCCTTATTTTTGTTGCTGCTGAACTTCAAGAGAGTCGGCTGTTGCACAGTGGGCTCCATGTGAGCTGATAAACGGACACACACATTCACGGCCTGCACACACATGGATGAGAAACACCGTGGCTGGAGGAGGGGAGCTCTTTCATCGTAAGTGAATAAGGAAACCTCCAGTCCATTTCTGCTCTTTATTATCACTGGAAAAGGGAAAGAAAAATATCCTCCTTGTGTGTGCTCTTTCTAGATCTTTCCTTGGCTGTCTTTTGACACCATGTCACCTGACCCTATCAGGAGGGGGTTGGGGGCTGGAGCTCATGTTTACCCAGGGTCCTCCTGGGACTGAACCCTACCTCTGCATCCAGCGTCTTCCAGCTCCACAGACAAAGACAAGGGGAACATTCTCACAGAGTTTGCTGGCCAGGGTAAAACAGTTCCAGCTGTGGCTACTCATGAATTTTTGGGGGGAGGGAAAATGGTCTTGGCTTGTTTTTTAGGTGTGGCTATATTCATAGGCTTGTCTGTAGCCTGGGATTAAAACACTAACTGTTTTGGAATTTGGCAAATTATATTTTATACTCTGGTGAACTATAGTAAGAGAGATTAGATGTTTTTTTTTTTGAAGTTAAAATGTGTCAGATGTCTTTAAATTTAGCCAAATTTGTCCTAGACACAACGATTGTAGTAACGCATTATTTTTTTTTTAACTTTAAGGTCATGTTTCAATATTGAATAATTTTCCCAACTGTGTTGTTCTCAAAAACTTCCTAGTGAGACATTAAGATGGTAAATTAATTGTACTCAGAGCAGACACATAAGCTTGGAAGAGTGTAGTTGATGTTTTCAGCTAATGTTCTTGTGGATGCAACGTACTCCTGTGAGGATTTATATGGATATTTATTGTGGCTCAATAATTAGAGACTGACCTCTGTTGTGAATTAGCCTGTGCTAGACTGTAGACCAGGATGAGCCCTTGAATTCGACTCAAATGGACATTTTTTGCCAAGTTCTGGTAACTTCAAGGGTTAAGTGTAGAACAGAGAAAGCATCTCTGTGTGTAATGTGTGTTAAACCAAGTAGCCAGGTGTGCTTCTTCTGAGGACAGGAGGCACGTTTTCAAAGTAGATATCACTGAGGGAACAGAATCCTTCCTAGAAGTGATGTCTGATGCATGCTTAGGAGCTCAGGCTAGCCTTCCTATGAGATTTCCAGGCTCCTTTCATGGGAAGGAGTGCTTGCCCTGTCCCTTACACACGCAGAGGTACCAGCTGCCTCTTAGCACGATGCAGGCTAACTGTGGTGAGAGTCATTCTCTGGGCACTTAAAGAATTTGAGTGGGATGTTTTGTGCTTAGGCCCTTGTGAGCATCCAGAGGAGCACTTGGATTAGGGACCCTAAAAAAACATTAAGGCCTTTTTTATCAGTACTCTGTGTGGTGCCTTCTGCTGACAGTCTTCTGTGGTCTTTGATTTCCTTGTTACAGGGAAGCATTTTAATCTCGGTGAATTTTCAAATTTTGTTTTTCTTATTGGCAGATGCCCCTGGTGAAAGGTGTGTGTGTGTGTGTGTGTGTGTGTGTGGAAAGAGAATATCAATAAATTTTTTCAAAATATTTCTATACTAAGTGTGGTACTTGTAAATAATTTAATTTTTTTTTTCTATTCAGGGCTCTGAATAGCCTTTTCGGGCTTGACTCAGTGATTCTTCTGTTGTTTTGTCACATCTGAGTGGAATAGCCTTCTTGGCTTGTCCTTGTTGCTCTTCATTTCCTGTCTCACCCCACCCCACCATGAGTGTGAGCCCACACTCTATTAGGTCTGTATTTGGGCCAGAGGGAGGATAAAGCTCACCTCTACAGAATTCCTGTTTCTGCCAACGTGACAGTGATTTCAGGCCCTTTGTCTCCCCAAAGGCTTACCTGTGAAGGAGCAGTACGAACCTTGCTCTCTCTGCTGGTCTGGTGTGCTGGTCCCATACTGTCTGGCCTACCTGTGGCTTTAATCTGCAGACTTCTGCTCTTCTCCCCTGCCAGCCCCTTCCTCTCAGAGGACAGCCCTTCTCCTGGTCAGTCACCTGGACACCTGGCTGCTTTCCTGGCTTTACATTCTTGGCTAGCTTTGACTGGCTTTGACTGGCTTTGACTGGCTTTGGCTTGCTTTGGCTGGCTGTGGCTGGCTTGGACTCGCTTTGGCTGGCTCCAAGCTCAGTCAGTGCTACCAAGAAAAGTTGTTCTAGTATTCGCAAAAAAGTCCTTCTAATAAAAATATTCAAGGGTGCTCTTTGTTCACAAACTCACTTAATCTGTGCCCCCAAAAATGATGAAGGAATGTGTAGGTTGTTTTTATTTCCAGAAACTTTGGTACATTAGTCCCTAAAAGAGGTTCTTAAAAAGTTTCCTCCAAGAAAAGATAGAAAGGTTATTTTTAAATCTTTACCAAGTGTGATTTAGAATAGAAGATGAAAAAGTATTTGCCCAGCAGAGGAGAGGAATCCTGTGGTCTTGTGAGTTTCAGGCCCACAGCCCTCTCATAGATGTTCACCCCCAGGTGTCTGCCTCTGCTCCTCTGACCACAGGCTTTGTTACAGACACTCCCTGCTGCCCCTGTGTTTCCCCTGCCCCCACCCAGGACCTCTCATGGTACTTGCTCAGTAGCATGTCGGAGGAGTTAAAAGGAAGTCAGATTCCTGAGCATGCTGTCTACTTCCTCTTCTTAGTGGTTGTGTGATTTGAAATGTTACTCTATTCCCTGTGCTTGTCTGCCCATCTAGGGATGTGGGGGAGGGGCAACATGCTCTCCACACCAGGTGCCCTCCAGAAGTATTGGCAATTATGCATCTCAAGGCTGTAGTCAGTTTAGAAGCCACAGGAGCGGTCCCTCTGCATTGGCTATTATTGTTACTATGCAGGGCAAAGCTACCAATAACCCAGAAGGTTGTATACAAATTGCATTGCTATGGATGTATCAAATAAGTTTTTAAATTCAGGATTTAAGTCAGCAAGGTTCATTTGGACTGTGTGTGTGTGTGTGTGTGTGTGTGTGTGCGTGTGTGTGCGTGTGTGAGCGTGTGCGTGTGTGAGCGTGTGCGTGTGCGTGTGCGTGTGCGTGTGCGTGTGTGTGTGTGTGTGTGTGTTTTGCAGGAATGGTGGCTGGTTTCAGAATCATTCTGCATGGTAAATGAGTGCTCCTACTACTAAACCACAAACCTGGCCACAGAAAAAAGTTTTTTCTTACTATAGAAAGTTGAAACTCTCCACTTGCTCCTCTGTGTTCTAGGACTAGGGGAACAGCCTGGAACATCCGTCACTTTCTCATTAGTAATTAGTATTTCTATTGAATGACAATAACCAAGCCAGAGTAGGTTTAGATAAACATTTTTTTCAGTTAGAATGATTTTTTTGTCTCTTCTTTTTATAATTTTCTACATAGGAATATGTGGTGGGTAATGGACCATGAAGACTAGTTCACACCATAGGAGCAGAGATGAGTGGTTGCGGTACACTAACATGCATGAGTGTGCATTGGTGTGTGTGTGGGTATGTGTGTGTATGTTTGTGTGTGTTGGTGTGTGTGTATGTGTGTGTTGCTGTGTATGTTTATGTGTATGTGTGTGTTGCTGTGTGAGTTTGTGTGTATGTATGTGTGTGTGTATATGTGTGTGATGATGTGTATATATATGTGTTGTGTGTGTTGTTGTATATCTGTTGGTATGTGTGTATGTGTGTTGGTGTCTATGTTGCTGTGTCTGTGTTGGTATGTATGTATGTGTATTTGTGTGTATGTTGCTGTGTATGTGTTGGTATGTGTGTATGTGTGTTGGTGTGTATGTGTGTTGATATGGGTATATGTGTGTGTGTATCTATACATGCTGTATTCTTAGTTATTTTAGCACTAGGACCTTTGTTCATAGCCTTGAAATAGAAACAAGTAGTAAAGAACAGCTACCTTTGAGGTGATAGTGTCAGAGGGCAAGGGCAAAGCAGCGTTTACTTACATGTTGTTACTTTATTTTCCTGGATCACTTCTTGGAGTCACTGTGTGTGAAATAAATCTATCCCCAGAAGGCTGTCCTTCCCTAGGAGATGGTCTGATTTACTTTGGTTTTCATACACACGTTAGAGCTGTACAGACACAAACAAAGCTCTGTCAGTGTTTGGTAGAGAGAGCCTCTTGATTGCACGAGACCCTCTGCCCTTCCATCTTTGTTCCCTTTAAGGAGCCTAGAACTGCAGGTGAAGCAGTATGAGGGACTTTGTAGGTGTGGCGTTAGGTAGGGGTGCAAGCCAGATGGCTTCGACCTGCAGAAATCACATGGCTTTCAACTTTGGGTACAGACAGTAAAGGTTGAAGTGCTCACCACTGAGAGATTGGGGGATGCCAATGCTTGTCTAAGTGTGATATAATTAATTTTCAAAGGAATACATGTTAGCTAAGAGTCTGTAAATATGTTACTAGGCCAACTTTTCAACATTTATAACTAATTTTTAATGTTTAGGAAACTTTATTATTATATTTTTTGTTAATAGTAACTAAACCTGAAACTTCTAAGTACAAATAAATACAGTATTTATCGAAAAAAAAGGACATGCAGGCTGGGTAATGGTTATTGTATTGTAAGAGCAAAGAAGGAGCACAGGGAAGCTTGGAGGTCTTCCATCTTTTCTTTTTTTACAATCCTTATCAATTTGTATCTAAAAAAATTGAAGTGTGTATATGTATGTTGAAGAGTCTCATAGTGTGGACATTCAACCTGTGTGTATGTTCCTAGTACTAGGGCCTTTATTGCCTGAATACGTACAGACAGTTCCCTCACATTTTCTGCTGTTACTTGCAACTTGCAAGATGGCCATCTGTCATGGATGTGGAATAGCTGTGAGGGCGGAGGCTGAAGGACCACCAGCTATGTCCTCCGAGGAGCCTTCCAGCGCCAAGCCTGTGAGTCTGAGAAATAACTTGGCCCTAATGTAGTGCCAGGGACATTCTCTTGAAACTTAATGTGATATCATATCCTTTATCAATATATTGTATCACTACAGTTTGTGACATTATGCTGTAAAATGCTAGGCCATAAAAGCTTATAATTTATAAGCCTATGTTAGGTACTTACTTTATGTATTATAGCCCGATAGCCTTGTAATCCAACATTGCCTATCATTTATCCTATATATAATTCCATGGAGAGTTCTGGTGACATTATAAACCACAAAAGCAGAGCTCAAGTGGTTAGTCATTAGAACCCCAAGATAGAAATACCTTGAATTACATTATTCGGTATTCATTATTCTCTATGATGTGAAGTTAAAACACTTGCATCTGGAACATTTTCTATTTACATTCCTCATCACGGTATTCATATACTTGTCAATCACCAAGGCTTTGCTTCACTTCCACATCACAGCCACATAGAGCCTTGGTTTTTGTAGGAAACGTATGCTTCTCGCACAGGGCTGTGTTGTCCATCATTCTTGTAGCCGCTCTTTCCCTTGGCTGCTTATCAAGCAGGAAATTCTGCTACCCATCCATTGTGAAGTTTGTTGTTGTTGCCTGTTAAGTTCAAGAGCAGCAGAGTGCATTTGTTTTTGAATGAAGTCTAAATCATTCATACGGAGCCCAGTCAAAAATAAACACTCCACAAGGTTCTTTTACACAAAACCCACTGTAGCTTGGGTCATGGGCCAAGGGCCACAGTTGTGCTAAGGAATGCAGAGTTCATTAAAGCAGAGTTGTAGGATGCTGTGGGACTTTGAGTTCTTTGTCTGCCCAGACTTGTCTATCACGTGCTAACATTTACCCAATGGTCCTCTTCTTTCAAGATTTGTTTTAAGTGATGGGAAATGATCCTGGTCCCTTATGCATTTGAGACAATCATTCAGCCACTGAGCTATTATAAGTTTGTTCTTGATTTATAAACAATGGCACACTCTCTTGCTCCTCACCTTCTCCCTTGTGACTTTTCTTTTTCAGTGACACTTTGATTATAAGAGCTATAGGTGGTGAGGCAGATAACGGTCACGGCAGCCGCTGGTCTCCTTCACTTGATTTCAGAATGAAAATTTCCCACCCTCTCCCTCCACAAACCAAGTTCCCTACAGTTGAGTTCTATTTTTTTCCGTCAGATTTTTTAGAGACTCAAAGTTTGGAGAAAGAAAGATGACCAAAAGCTAATAAAAGAACCGAGTTGTAAAGAATGGAAGACCAGCTACTGTGAAAAAAAAGGAAAAGAAAAAAGAAAAAGGAGCTCCTTTATAACATGGCATTGTTATAACTATTCACAGTGGTACAAAGCTTTGCAGAGGAACAGTGGTTACAGTCACTTGTTATCTGTTAGAATGGAGGAGGAGGCAGAGATTTAGACACAGAAAGAGAGAAAACAAATGAGGAACAGCGAACAGGCAGCTTTCCCTTTAAATCATAGTGTGGTTTCTCTCCTAGCCGTCAGTTACTTGAAAGTATTGAAAGATAAACAACCCAAGCAAGGAAGGGCCTTGGACCCCTGCCATATGCTAGGATCTCAATTAAGGGATGAAATTGCAGGACACTCTTCAGTTAGATCACTAGGGAGGCTGGGATGGGGGGGCCAGCCATCACCTGGGGGCTGCTTTGGGCATGGGTGGTAGGGGCTCCTAGGGCATAACTACCTGCATTAGCATTGATGGCTCTTAGAGGCACAAATCTCTTCAAATCCATAAGAGAATAGACCCCCGGAAGGGAAGGATGGCCGGAGAGTGGGGGCTTAACTTTGCTTGACTCTCCTCTTTGTCAGCCCTCCTTGCTTCTTTCTCTTTGGCGTTTGCTGAGGAGTAAGAAAGGCAGGCCAAGGGGGGTGGATCTCAAATGGAAATAACTCTGGTGCTGCGTCGGGGGCCTGAGAGTTTTAAGTGCTATTCAAAATCCAAGTCGCAGAGACCCTTGGCGGGCTGGCGGGGCACTTGAGCAGTGAGTCTCCCCATTTGCGTTCATTTGCATCCCCACACTGTCATATTGTGCTGCAGCACTGTTCGTTCGCTCTACGCATTGCGTTATTGACTTAAAAGGTGTCATTTTCCAAATGACAGAGGTATGGAAGCACATTTTCCTTATTTCATAATTTGCACACAGACTGCAGAAGACTCAACCATTGTCACAAAATTCGGCTCTGATGGATCTTGTGCTTCAACTGGATGGTGGGTGTAGGGAAATGTACCAGTGCATTAATTTTAATGGAAGACTGTGGCATCGCTGAAAAATATTTTGAAAGTTAAGTCATGTTAATTTCGTTCCTTCCTTCTTTCCTCGTCGTTCTTGAGGCCTGATCATCATTGACTTTTTATTGTTTCGTGTCGCCAAGGAAAAGTATTGATCAAGATGATTGTGGCTTTAGTTTTATGTATGTTTTGTGTGTCTTTTTGCCATTAATAGGTTGAGTGGATAGTCGCGTGCTCTGGTCAGGAGAGGAAGCAGTAATTACCTTTCTTTTACTTATGTTCACCATAAAAGTTCAGTTTGTTCACCTGCCCTCACTTTCAGGACGCTTTTTGGTCCTGAGGTCTTTTGAGCACTGATATTTCTGCTCTCTTCATGTGAGAGAGTGGAGGCTAAGAGGTGCAAATTTGATGCTGCAAATCCTGTTCTGGTCAGCCCAGCACTGAGGCCAGTGTAGAAATTCACACTAGACTTAGATTGGGGCTTTTGTTATTTTTAATTATTATTCTTATTGTTTATATTCAGAGTCAACCTTTTTCTTTGTATAGAGGAGAAGTCAGCTGGGTTAGGGGTATGAGGAAGGTTGGTGTTAGCTTATGGGGTTGGGGATTGAGAGCTAGCTTAGCATATGTAAGGCCCTGGGTTGAAACAGCAAAAATAATGGTAAAAGCCCAGATTATCTACTGGTTGAATGAATAAGGAAAATGGAAGATTATAGTATTTGGCTTTGCTCCAAGATTAGTGTGTGTGTGTGTGTTTCTGTGTGTGTGTCTGTGTGTGTGTATGTGTATGATATATATATATGTATGTGTGCATGTATATGTGTATATGTGTGTGCATGTATATGTATATGCATAATATATATGTGTGTGTGTGCATGTATGTGTGTATATGTGTGTACATGTGTGTGTATGTATGTAATATATATATGTGTGCATGTATGTGTATATGTGTGTGCATGTGTGTGTATGGTATGTGTATGTGTGTATGAATGTGTGCATATATATGTGTGCATGTATGTATGCATATGTGTGTGCATATATGTGTATGGTGTGTGTATGTGTATATGAATGTGTGCATGTATGTGTGCATGTGTGTGTATGGTGTGTGTATGTGTGTATGAATGTGTGCATGTATGTGTGTATGTGTATATGTATGTGTATAATGTGAGTGCATGTGTGTGTGTGCGCGTATGTGTGTATGGTGTGTGTATGTATGTGTGAATGTGTGTGCATGTGTGTGACTGTGTGTGTGAATGTGTGTGTGTGTGTATTTATTTCAGACCTGAGGTAACTGGATCACTTACTATTGATAATATGCAACCCCATTAAGCTTTCAGTTTAGGATAAATACTCACTGATTGGGCCTCTCTGGCTACAAAATTAAGATGGGGAAAGTGTGTCTGAGTTTGTGCTGTTAGAACCTCTTCACAGACATCAAAGATAACAATCTTCCTTGAACCAGCCTTAATGCATTGTTTCTGTGTTGAGAGAGATGGGAAGAACTTCCTTCCCTCTCCACGTGCTTATCGGCTCTGAGTGAAGTCTGTCTCTGCCAGGACAGAATTGACATTAGAGTGGTGTTGTTCAAAAGTTCCAGGAATGGTTATAGATGTTGTATAGGAACAAAATAAATCAAAAAATTTTTCCTCTGGGATTTCAAATTCTTCCCAAGGGGAAACAACTAATATTAAGGCCTTCACAAGTGGGATTAATTTAGTATATCTTTCAGGAATGTATTGGGTATATTTATATAAGTGTATTTTGATATACCTTAAATTAATAATTTTCTCTCTTCGGGTGAATGTGAAGATCTCTGTTTCTGTCTGGGTGGTGGGAAGGAAACGGGAGGCTCCTTTCCTCACTAGGAGAGGTGGAAAGGAGCCCTAAACTGTGTCTCGCTGGCCTGTGTGAGCCTCTTCTACGCCAGCTGAGCTGCTCCAAAGGTCTTAAGTGGCAGGACTAACAGGAGACATGCCATTTTCTCTAACACCGTGTTCTCTCGGTGGTGGCCGTGGCGAATTGCTGAACTTTTTCTGTCTCTGCTCTCCACAGTGGCTTCCCTGGCTGGCTCTTAGCAGACGCTGTCAGATCCTCACCTCCCTCACTCTGACTTCATGGATGGCTGCATGCTGTGGTGCTCTGGAGTCAGGGGGAAGGGCACGGCTGCAGAGGGTCACCCCTGGAGACCCAAGCTTCCTGCCTCTGCAGAACTGGCAACCCTGGTCAATCAGCCCTATGACCTGTCTCCCTTCCCCTTCTCAGATTCATCTGGCCGGAAAGCCCATTGCCCGCCCCCCCCCCCCCACTCCCCAAACAGGCTGATGAGGGAGAGAGAGAAGAGAGGAAGCCATCTCTAAGAACGGAACGTTTTGACAACCTGTATTTACAGGGCTGGGCATTTTGAAAGTCAGCCATGTTTCTTACTGTCTAGGTATTCCTCTTTGTTGTCTTAAGAATATAACTGGGTAGATCTGTTACAAACCCTGTCAGTCTCCTGTTTTTGGTCACCTGTGTGGCCTGCAAAGCAAAGTCTGTGTGTTTATTTTTGACTCATGAAGTTTAGTCCATTGGAACTACTCAGTACACGGTATCATCTGGTGGCAGTAAAAATTCTGCTGTGACCCTCTTTCCCTTTTAGATGTGCCCTTAAGTTCTCCCCCAGTTCCCCTTCTTTCTTTACACCACACACAGCCCAGGATGGAAGAAATTGGCAAGCTCCTTCTTTACAAAAAACCTCCCTTACATGATAGAAAGGTTTATTCAAATGCCTGTCATATCTGTGCTGGCTTTATCACAGCGGGTTCCAGTAGCCCCACCAATCTGCAGGAAACCCACCATAAATTTTTCAGTTGCTTGACAACTGAATGTTTACACTATAGCAAGATTTTTGGCAATATTTTATAGGTTGGATACGGATTTTGTTTTGAACCAAAGCCCAGATAAGGTTTCTAAGTTTTTCTCCTTTTCTTCTTTATTTCCAATTTCTCCCCGTTGGGGTTGAAGCATTTCTTCCCCTGTGTTCTCTGAAGCTTGGATGAACAGTATGATACTGAGGTACTTCTGTGCCTGACAGACATAAAGTTAAATATACAACAACGGTGAAGAATCCAGGGAACGAGCCGTTAAGTCCCACAACAGGCTTTAAGATGTTGTAAATATATTCAAATGGCAAGCCTCCCATCCACGAGACACAACATCTTATTTCATTTCGAAAACAAGTCTGAAGAATGCCCCAAGAATTTTACATCGAATGTCTGGCGGTGTGCAAGTATTTCTTCATTATTCCAAACTTCTTGCCCACAACTGTATCGTAAATACCCACAGATTTGGCCGCACTGAACTTTGTTACATTTTCCTTCAAGTCGGACTGTTCCCTCCTCTCATGGTATTGCTCTAGTAGACGCTCCATTTTTCTATTATGTGTAATCTTTGGAAAAGATACCAGTGCCTTTTTATTCATAGGCAATGAGCCATTCTCAGCAGATGTATAATTGTTTGGAACAGTATAATAGTTGCCTTACTAATCACTGTGTGTGTGTGTGTTTGAGAGACAGAGAGACAGAAAGACAGAAAGACAGAGACAGAAAGACAGAGAGACAGAAGGAGAGAGAGACAGAGAGAGACAGAGATGGGGAAATTGGGGCAAAACACCTGACTCAAAACGGAAGATTTGTTAACTCCAGGCTAATACAATCTTTTATGGCAGGAGAGGCCTGGTATCAGGCGTTGCTATGGTGGCCATACTGTGAGGTCTGGGACTCCTGACCACTCTATTATCTTGGAAGAACAGAGACTGGATAGGAAACAGAGCCCTGTCTAAAACCCAAGTGTTTTAGTTAGGGTTTTATTGCTGTGAAGAGACACTAACAGCAACTCTTATAAAGGAAAGCATTTGACTGGGGGTTTGCCTACAGTTCAGAGATTTATAGTCATCATGGTGAGAGACATGGTATCACACAGACAGATGGTGCTAAAGAGGTAGCTGAGAGGTCTGCATCCAGATTAGCAGGCAGCGGGAAGAGAGAGTTACATTGGGCCTGGTGTGAGGACTTCAAACCTCAAAGCCCACTTCCAGTGACACACTTCCTCAACAAGGCCACGCCCCCTTATAATGCTACACCCACATGAGCTTATGGGTATCTTTTTGTTCACATCACTACACCAAGGTTCTCCCCCATCTGACCTGCTTCCTCCTATTAGATCCAGCTCCTAATGTCACTCTGCAGTGCCACCAACTGGTGACCAACTGTTTAAACCCATAAGTACACACTCATGGGTACATTTTACCTTAACATTGTTAAAGCTAACATTCAGGAGCACTGGATGTGAGAATCACTGGATGTGAGAATCACTGAATCACTGGGATGACTTAGGCAATAGAACTGAGAAGCATCTGGCTGTCAGCCATCTACACAGGGACTGCCTCAGCTCTTCTGTAAGGCAGGGTGAAAAGAGCCGCCAGGCCACTCACCCACACACTGCTTCTTCTCCCGCCGCCGCCATTTTTCTCTCTAGCTCTGTCTCATGAAATATGTAACTGTAATTCTTTGAGTTACTTTGAAATTAAATGCAACTTTCAGGCTTTCATTGAATTAGTAATGAAAATTACGGCAAAAATTAATCAGCATAAAAATAAACTCAAAGAGAATGCTGACTGAGCCCTGTAAACTTTGGTTCTGAAACAAACAGAGAGAAGGATGCGATCTTTTCAGATAACGTAGGTCTGTGGGTTTGAACTGGAATGCAAGCCTGGGTGAAAGATTAATCTTTTAAAGCTTACTGAATGCCTGATTTAAACAAAATTGATAAATGAATTATCTTACTATTATGTCATTTTAATGAGTTGATCCCAGCGAAGATACTTGCAGTGGCACAAGAATGAAAAGGGGAGAAAAATAATCCACAATAGTTTCCTACAGTCAGCATTTGATGAAGGAGTGTAATCACCTTGGTTGGATATAGCCCAGAAATTCCTTATGATAAAAATTCATCTGGTATTGGCAAAATACTTGTTAAAATGCTTACATTCAACATTTTTAGATTGAAAATACTGGAGCAAAATGGCAGAGTAAACGTATTGGTGATAAATATCTATTCCTGTTACCTCATCCTCATAGGCCTACAGAGCAGGTAGAACCTTCATGGAGGAGTAGTTGAAACCTGTAAACTTCATGAAGGTTCATAACCAGGGTATGACTTCTACATATCAATCCTGGGGTGGAAACACCTTATTTTCTGGATAGGTGTTGGTGATGATCATGTTGTTGTTGCTGCTGCTGCTGCTGCTGCTGCTGATGATGATGATGATGATGATGACAATGATAATCCAGTTGACTTGGGTTTTTTTTGAAGATGGAGTCTTACTTTGTGGCCTAAGGTGGGCTTGAACTTCTGATCTTTCTGCCTAACCTTCCAAGTGCTAAGAATATAAGCACATCACCATGCCTAGACCTGACTTACAATTTAAACATTCATCCCCCAAGAACAAGTCTGGATATAAACGCACTTGAAAAAAATAGATATGACAGTCATAAATGTGATATGTTAATGCAAAGAATGTAACTTCGGAGGTAGGTCTTACATATGCACTAGGAAAATCATTGACATAACTTTTTTTTCATCAATTAGAGTAACTGTTAATGTACCCTGATCACTGGTGCTAAAGGTGGATAGCGCCAGTAGCTCCCACATGCCAGTCTCAGGCAAGGAGATTTAAATGTCCTAGTAACCTTGGATGCATTAATATATTTTGTTCCCTGGGGCCAAATGAATTTGGTTCTTACCTTAGTTTTGATGAAGAGATTTAAAATTTGTCATAGTGTATTCTTGTAATCTAAAGCAGTATCTGACTAAAGGATTTTTGAAAATTGTCCAAGCCAGTAGCTACAAAATAGGCAAGAGTGGGTTTCAGTGGCCACTTCAGACCCTCCACCATGTGACTGGATCAGGCTACCTAGCAGGGGTCTCCAAGTCAAGGTGAGAGAATGTTCCAAGGAGACAAGGCTCCTTCTTAGCAGGCTCCTTGATCCTTCCTCCTGTTCTGTCTACTTCATGGTTCTCAGGTGCTCAGAACACCTTTAACTCACCTGACATAACATCTCTGTCTGCCATACCGAGAGCCCCAGCTGGCCTGCAGCCTTTCAGTGGGACCCATTCTAGCTCAGAACCAATACCACGGTTCTCTTCTTCCTCCCGGTTTACCCTATCAACACACTTGCTCGTTTGTTATTTTGGTAATTACTCATTGCCTTCCTTACCATCTCTATGAAAGTTTAGGTTATCTTTTTCTTTGACCATAAATAATACTTAGTGCACATTTTTAGAGAGATAAGATGAACTGCTACTTAGAGGAAATTGATACTATAATCTAAACCTCCCAGATGGGTTTTAACCTGCTCAAACATCTTTGGTTTTGGAAGGAAACATCTTTGGTTTTTGGAAGGAAGCATCTTTGATTTAAATAAACTAAAAGGTGACCTTTGAATGGGGCGACGGAATGAGGAATATCATCCTAGTATCAGGAGAGAATGCATTTAAGGGTATAATAGTTGCTATGGAGAATTAGACAGCATGAATGTAAGGCCCCAGAAAAGTTAGGGCCTTAGCCGTTACTGCTTTCCAAGAAGGAAACAGCAAGCCATTCAAGTTACTTCCTGCTTCTCCTGTTCTGGGAGCAGAGGAGAGAAGAGAATATGGAGGTCAGAAGGAGTCTTTACATGTCTGTCTGTCTGTCTGTCCTTCATTAGACTAAACCTATGGCTCATGGTGTGCCTATCTCTTTAATTGCTACGTTAATTCACTAAGGGTTTTATAGCCCTAGTGAAGACATAAGAGTTTAGGTGTTTGCCCCACTTCCATGTTTGCTAGAAGGCCCCAACCCCTTTGTTTTAGCGAGGAGAGTCTTTAGTGAGGAGACGCTCTGGCTCTAGACTTTAGGCCTGGGCATTACTTTAGTCTACAGGCCTCTGAGCAAGAGCTGACTTTCTTTATGCACTTTACATGGAGTCCCTCTGAGGGTCAAGGCCACAGGATCTGTGACGAGAGCAGAACAGAGGGGGGGGGGAGAGAGAGAGAGAGAGAGAGAGAGAGAGAGAGAGAGAGAGAGAGAGAGAGAGAGAGAGAGAGCGCAGAGTGTAGCTTCTGGGGCAGAGAAGAGCTGTTCCTGTCCTCTTCTGCTCAGACTGATGCCAGCACAGATTCTGAACACCATAGAGGGTTAGGGAAAGCCTGGAGCTCTGGTGTCAGCCAGAGCAGAACTGTCCTCTAGGAAGCAGTTCTCACAGATCTGACAGCCTGTGCATGTTTCTTGGCTGCTGCTTCATCTTTTCTATAACGTTATAGCTCTACCACAGAAAAAGCAGAGGGAAAACTCAATGTTTTTCTTCCTGGTTTGGCCAAACTGCAAATAAATCCCTTTCCTTTATCAGTTTGCTCCTGAGTCCTGGGCAGATAGAGCAGGTTTTCGAGTCTAAGTGCCCCGTGACAAATACAACAGAATGTGTGTTGTGACGGGAGAAATGAGGATGATGGGCCTTCCGTGGACCAGACAAGCCCTTCTATTGGGTTCAGTCAGTGTACTTCAGAGTATACTCTGACAGGGATGGAAAATGGCATAAAATTATAAAACTGAGAAGGGAACCTTTCTCTTAGCTTCAGTGGACCCCGGCTGCCTCAGGAACAAGCAGACAGATAACACAGGCAGATTGAGCGCCCAGCTGTCAGCTCCTCTCCCTATGCTTGTTAGTGAAACAGGGAAGACTTGTTCCTAAAGGACCTGTACTCAACTTGTCGCAATGGCTCTGCTCTGTGAGCTCTGGGTGCTATGATGGGGCTGATGTGGGGCCAGACTGAGGCTGGTCAGGACATCTGTCTCTAGAGATCCATCTCCTCTACTGATGATGCATTCACAGTCCACAGGATGGCAGCTCACGGGCAAGTGTCTGAGAAAAGCCTGACTCCACAAAGTGTCCTGGACGGAAGCTTTTCATAGTTGGCCATTTCAGTTTGTGGAAACTGTGCCTTTAGTAAAAATCAAATGGCAGTCAGGGGGGTTCACCCCACATAAAATGCAACCTACAATGTTCAATCCTATGTATGAAATTCCATAATATTTGCATATAACCTATGTATGTATCTTTTTACTTTATATCTCATCATATTTTTGGCAATAATAAGAAAAAATGGCTATGCAAATTTGGTTCAGATAACACTTTCTTTTCTTTGTCACTTTTTTTTTTGAGACAAGGGTCAGTCCTCAAACTCAGGCAATCCTCCACCCCTAACCTGGGTTACAGGGGCACACGGAGACATCCCCCCCCCCACCTCCGGGCCCTTATGGACTTTATAAAACAAATCCATATCTGGTGGAGATGCTGGCTTCAGAAGGGAAGCAAGCTCCTGTCTGCTTTTCTTCCCCCTCCTCCTCACGTTCTTAACCCTGTGCTGAGTTGGCCGGGTTTCCTTCTTTCCTTTTAGAGTTCATTACACACCTCCCACCCCTCCACACACACATATGCTAGCAGCCTTGTCAGTATAGCTTGCTTCTTTCTCCCAACCAACAGTAAGAGAGATAGCGACTAGTTTTACTTCTGGAGGTTGTGTTTGGTTTTACCATTTTATCCACAAGGACAGGTTCATGTCATAAATAAGTCATAAGGCCGTGATCTGAACCCACGGTATCCAATAGAGAAGACGGTTGTTTACCGTTCTGCTGTACTGTCTCTGGACTGGTTCTTGCAGTAATCTCTGCAGGCCTTTGGGATAAATGTCATAGTCCTCTGTGTGCCTTCTGCTCTGGAATTCAACTGCCCCTCCCCCTCTGTCCTGTGTGCTTGACTAGAGTCTCACCTAGTCCTGATGAGTTCCATCCACTTTTTGGACTCTTATTCTGCCTGTCGGCTTGGGAGTAAGGGTTTCCCTCCATGGTGGTTTAATGGCTGTTTCTTCTGGGAGGTCTTCCCAGAACCCAGCCTTAAGTGTGTCTATGGCCGTGTTCTTTGAACTTCTCTTGGTGGTTGTTTGTCTTCTGACTGCTGTGAGCTCCATAAAGGTCTGAAACTGGCTTCGGCAATCCCCAGTGCCTGGCACGCGGTAGGCACGTAACAAGTCCTTTTTATGCAACTCACGGAAAGAATGAATAGTCCCGGGTGTTCCAGTTTGCCCAGACCCCTGGCCTCGCCTTCCTGCCCCTGCAGTTCTGTTTTCTTAGCACTTGCTTCAGTTTGTGCCAACAGTACCTTCACCCGCCACTTTGGAGATGAACTAGTCTGATTCCCAACCAGATATTAGCCCCTCGAGTGTGTAACAGTGTACATATTTGTTGGATTGAAGCAAATTGATACCATAACTCAGTCTTAAGAAGGTTTATTTCGCAAGGGTCATGAGAATTGAATCAAAGGGCTGCTTCAAAAGTTTCTTTTCTGCTAAATTACAAATCTAAACTTGGCTGAGACATGTAACTAGAATGAGCCAATTTAAAATAAGCTCCTGATTTGATCCTGGGGAGGAGCGACCTGCCCTTCAGGTGCCCTTTATAGAACCCAGACAGAGTCGGATCAGGGAGAAGACGGACTCTCCTATTGTAGATTTAACTGCCTCCTCTGCCTCTCCTCTGCTTTCTCCCTTCCCCGTCTCTGTCATGTGTATATGACTGTGTATTCATGTGGAGGCCAGAGAATAGTCTGACTACTGTTCCTTGGGTGTTTTTGAAGCAGTGTCTCCCACTGAGGCCTGGAGCTCACTGAGTAGGCTGGATTAAGTACCCAGAGAGCCCCAGGGATCCACCTAACTCCATGCCAGGACTCCATGCAAGTCACCACACTCAGCTGTTAGAGCATGGGTGGTGAGACCAGCACAAGTCCTCAGTCTTGCACGGGGAAGACTTTACTGATGGAGTTTCTCAGGAACTCGTAACCACATGGGTTCAGGTCTGCTTGTTGGCGCTTCCCTAGGCCTGCGCATGCTATTGGTGTGTGGCCTGTGGTAGCATGCATTTCCTTCAGCTTCCCCAACTGAACAGCTTTTGGGACTTGGTATGTGTGAAGCGTGGTAAGGCACTTGGCTCAATGTAATTGCTGTAGAAATGATGCTACTGTTTTTATTACGCTGCTTTAAATGTGAATAGTAGTTGGTGCTTTCAGAATCAGTGTGCGAGCAGCCCGGAGAAAACCCTCCTAGGTAGGCATTTGTTCTAAACAGAGGCTGCAAGAGTTGCATCTCTCCTGCCATTTTTGAAAGGCTCCTTAAAACTTCTTTTCTTTGGTTGAATCCATAGAGATAAAACAAAACAAAACAAAACAAAAAAACAAGAAAGGAGGGCTTGGGGGGGGGTCCCTCATCCTCCACTACAGCCATATGACCTTTCTTCATTTTCTATTTCCTGTTTTATTCTAGTTTCAGCTAAAATGCCCTCCAGCCTCTAGGCTTCCAGTGCATTTCTCGAGAACCTAGTCTTATAACATATTGCCATTAGGAGTCTTTTCTTGATATAAAACCTGAATTTTCCTTTTGCTTAATTTAATCCCTCCTCACATATACCTCGGACCTCTTTAAATAATTCTTCTCCCTCCTTGCCGTTTGCACCTTTCAGTTACTTGTAGAGAATTGTCACAGCTCCCTTCGGGCCTAATCCTATCACTGTGATTCATGTTGGGCAAGCTGTACATTTTGTACTAGTCTATGGACACATTCTTAGACGGCTGCTCGGCTGAAATAAAGACAATTCTCCAGTGGTAAGATCTGGACCTTATCATCAATAACAGCTACTAAATGTGAAACAAAGCAAGCGACTTTTTGAGAAAACAAAGAGCAGAATAAAGAGGAAGACACCGCTTACCCTTTGTATTATTATTCTTGTCAGTTGTAGAAGTGCCATATGCTAGGAGTGCTACTTGTCTTGATTTGATCTAAATTCCGTATTTATAGGAGAAGACTTCATGAATAGCCACAAAGGTAGTCCAGCCTATGGGAACGCCTGTGGGTGTCTGTGCATCCAGTGCTTTCAGAGTTTATGTGAAGTATTTTAAAGTGAAAACTAGCTTCAGTGGAAACAAATGTTTAAAAGATGCACCCTTTATTATGGGGTACGGGTCTCTTCCTGTCTCAAAGGCTGCAACTCTTTAGAGATCTAGGTCCGGCCTTAGTGACTAGAAAGCAATGAGGAATTTTAAGACATGTTCTCAGTGACTTACAAATGTCTCTGAGAAGTTGAAACTGTGTCCTGGGGAGGTGAGGGGCCAGGGCCACTGCTGTTGGGTTTGGAGAGGAGGATTGTAGGAGACCTTCCTCTTGGCTTGTACGGCTCAGCTGAGCTACAGACAGGCAGAGAGGAGATGGATTCACCACTCTGCCTCTTAAACTGAATGACTAGGTGACATCTTGGAACTCTGTCTCCTCTTAAAAGCATCAGGGTGGGAATCCAGGACTGAGACAGTGGCCACATATTTAAGGCAGAGAAAGTTATTAGTAGATTGGCCATACAGGCGCTGATGGACTCTTTCCTGGCTGTACAGTGCTCTTTCAAAACTCTGTCAAGGCTAGTTGTTTAAGTTAAGTCTCAACGCCCAGCACTAGAAGCAAATTAAAAAGTTGGCTGAAGTAGGGATCCTCTCACACTCTTCCAGAATAGATCTTCTATGAGTTAACTGGGAAAACTTAGACTTTACTTAAATTAGTGTTTATTTCTGTTTCCCTGCAAGCAACAGAAGTATTTCCACAGAGTACCTTGGAAGCCCAGCCCCCAGCCTACTGAAGGACAGTGACCTCCCTCTCTAGCCTTATTTCCTGCTGGCCTTTCTCACCTGTGGTATGTGTGTGTGTGTATATATGTATGTATATGTGTGTGTGTGTGTGTGTGTGTGTGTGTTTTGCTTCATCCAGAATGGTCTCTTAATGTTTTCGATGGTCATTTGGGGAAATCCTTTTCAATTTGACTTTCTTAGAAAATCAGTTCAATGGCATTCTTGGTTGTCCTGGACCATTTGGGGACCTGTCCTCTTCTGACTCAGCCTAGTGGAACTGCCTCTTCTTTCAGTCACATACACACCTGGCTTCCCAGCCAGTGACACTCTCCTGCCTACCTTTGTCCCTATCATTTATCCTTGGGATTGGCCGCTTTGCCAGAGTCCAAGCGTGTCCGGCATAATCTGACCTCTAAGATTCTTTGGTGTGCGATAGCCCTGGGTGGTTTCAGTCCTTCACAGCTTCAGGGTGGAGCTGGGAGACTCTGGATGTTAAAAGTCCTTCTGAAGTGCTGTTTTCAAAGCAGCTGTACACACCACGTGACCTGAGAGAATCTCTACTTTCCTCAGATCTCCTTTGCTTCCCTTTAAGGCCTGTCTGGTTCTCTTTTTTTGGTTAGTTGTTGGATAGTTTTAATTTCTCACTTGAAAAACTCTAACTGTGGCAGAGTACACATGGCCTGGAAGTCTACCGTCTTAATTTTGAAGTGTACACTTCAGCTGTCTTGAGTACAGTTACTTGTGCTGTATCTAGTCCCTGTGACTCTTTTGCTTGGTCCTCTGTTTTCTGAGAAAGGGTCTCTTGATATAGCTCACAGTGACCTATAATTTACCTTGTGTACCTCAGGGTGACCTTGAATTTCCAGCAACCTTGCCTCAGTTTCCTAGTGCTGGGACTGCAGGTTGTGACCTGCCTTTGTCAATGTTCAGGGCTCTTTTCACCTTGTAGAACTGAATCTCTACCGATGAAGCACCTGCTCTCCAGCCTCCTTCTCCGAGCCTCTGGAATCTACTATCCTGTTTCCTTTTTCTGTGAGCTCAGCTCTTCTATGTCTCTCGTATAAGAGGAAGTACATATGCGATTTGACTCCTAATGCTGGCATAGTTCACTTAGAGTAATGTCCTTAGTGTTCATAAGGATTGTCCATTGAGTAAGACTCCCCCTTTTAAGGCTAAATAATAGTCCTCTGGGGGTATGTATCATCTTTCCATCTGTTTACTCGTTGGTGTGCACGTAGGCAGCCTTCACTTCTGATGACCATGAGCAATGATGTAAAGAACATATATCTGGTGGAGATGGATGGGTGTTATACAACCGCTCTGTTTCTCTTGAGTGACTTACTGACTTCCTATTGGTCACATCGTTGACAGTTCTAAAGTCTGGGTTCTCATGCTCCTTGGGATCAGTGACTTTGCCACAAGTATCTTTATAGCTTTGGTCTCCAGCACAGAACTTAGTAAGCAACCTCTTGAATGAGCAAATGAGTGACTTGTATTAAGACATTCTTTTTGTTTAAATCAGAAATCAAACACCGGGGGATGGATATGCTGAGAAGAATAGCTAGTTACTATATGCCTGCCAAAAGAGAGACAGGAAGCACTGTGTACATTCTTATATAGTGGTTATAACAATAGTTTCATGATTGGTAGGTGCAACTTTATATAATTTTTTTTTTAAAAAGGCAAAGTTCCACCTTCACTTTTACTCTGCACATAAAGAGCTATAACTCACTAGCTACTAGAATTCCAAATTGCTACCGGAAAAGCCAAAGTCACTGTAACAATAATAATTGTAAAATGTAAAGTAATCGCAAACAGGTTCACGCTCAGTGTAATGATCAGATAACGTGAGTAAAAGCAGCAATTATGTGTTCCTGGACCACAGTGGAGGCAGAACACAGGAAAGGAGAGTGCCACACGCGTGTCATTATTAAGGGAGCGCTTTGTATTTACTTTGCACTTGAAAGTTTGAATGATCCAGCTAACAGAAACTGACAATACCTGTATTTTGTGGCACATTAAAATTGCCCAGACAGTAAGACAAATTGTTATTTTACAGCCATTCCACAATATAGGAACTACTTAAGTTCTGTTTGAAATCATAATAAATTTGCATAATGCTTACTGAGAGTTTCCCTTGTGTGGTTTCTTTCAAATACTTTCTTGGGGGCGGTACCACCCCATTATGTCAAAGACGCAGGGTATACTATAAAAAGAAAGGTGGGAAAGGGAAGGAATCCAGTCAAAGCCTGTAATCAAACAAGACCTCCATCCCCAGGCAGAGCACACTGAGCAAAGGCTGTAGTTCAGGCCAGTTGGTAGTGCTTGCCTCACGTGCGTGAAGCCCCAAGTTCTGTCCCCATACATAACTGGACATGGCGGCACGTGGTTGTAGTTTCAGTATATAGGAGATAGAGACAAGAGGATCAGACATTTATTGTCCTAGATGAGACCACGTCAAAAGAACCATGCTGGACGTTGAGTATCCATATTCAGATGTCAAGTCCACTTTCAGAGTGGTCCATTCCTAGGTCCTAGTAACAGGAAATCTATTCCATACTCATCACTTTGTTTCTTGTAAAGCTCTCTGTGCGAGCTCCAAGCTCAGAAATGCTTTTGCTACAGAGGTAAGATGGGGAGGACGGGATCCACATCCTGTTACTGTTGGTCGTGCTTGTTGGTCCGTAGAGGGTATCTGGATAAGAGTGCAAGTGACCAGGGAGAAGGACTTAGTAAATCAATTGTAACCAAAAGTCAGCCAGCATCGCCAGGAAGAAATTTAATTGCTTGTAAAAGGTATTAGGCTGTGGATAATTAAGAACTTGGTGAAGTCACCATCAGGGCCAGCTCCCCTAGGGACAACTGATGAAAATGTTGCTAGTGTATCAGTAGAGGATGTATACATTTACCTGAATTATTTACCTTGCCTCTATAAAGGAAAATGGGCTAAAATATAAGTTAAGAGAGTATGCATCATTAACACCAAAGTCCACACATATTGATAAGCATTATTTGTAGTGTATTTGCCTTGCTCGGTTAATTTTGTTGCATGATTCAGGCTATTTTTGTCATCACACAGTTATTTGCTGTTGTCTGGTGATACTATAGAGAGGGTAGAATCCCAAGTTAAAGCTTTCATCACTATTTTGGCTCTAAAGGATCAAGAAACCTGCTTTTTTTGGGCCATTTGACAGATGTTGGTTCCCATACTCATAGATGTAGAGTTCTGTTTTTCAATGTTACAGAATTATACAGTTATCTTGCTCAATGGCAAGTCAGACCACCACACCATCCAAAGAAATGCAGACTCCGGGCGAGCGTTAGAGTTCACGAGTGAAAACTCCAGAAGTGTGAGGTGCTGCTAATAATTGGCCCACCCTTCTGCTCCAAGCCTTTGAGGTATAGTGCAAGTCAACTCTAGCATACCATGCTCTCAAGAGTAAGTCCCAAGCAAATCACCAGGCTGAGGTTTCCCTGGTTGCTCCTTCCTGAATGCATTGGTTGGCTAAGGATGGGACTCAGAGTTGAGTGTTTGAGCAGCAGGCATGAAGCCCAGGGTTCAGTTTGCAGCACGGTATAAAACCATGTATGGTGGTGCCCACCTGTGCCCGCAGTACAGGGTCATTCCCAGCTTCATATCAAGCATGTCTCCAAGTGGTTACTTTTTGTTGCTATCCAAATGTGGGATTTCATTTAATTTTGACTTTTTCTTATTTTATATGTATGGGTGTTTTGCCTGCTGTTTGTAAGTACATCACAAGCATACAGTGCCTGCGGAGGTCAGAGTGGGCATCATAACCACCTGAACTGGAGTTACAATGGTCAGCTGCCGTGGGTACTGGAAACTGAACCTCCCCCTCTGCAGGCACAGCCCGCGTGCTCAACTGCTGACCTGGCTCTCCAGCATTCTTAACTTTTGACAGCTCAGTTGCGTATTAGTAATTGTGTTTTCTTGAAGCATAAACTTTAGATAAAAATATGCCTTTCCTTTCCTCTTTTCTTGTCTCTGCGTATGTGGCAGGGTAGTGAGTTGTGTGTGTTGGAACACATGCATTTCTAGGTGCATTCACATGGACAGGTGTAGAGGTGACCTGTCAAATAACTTTCCTTAGTCACTTCTCCACCTCATCATTATTATTATTTCCTCTTCCTCCCCTCTCCCATTTCCTCTCCTCCTCCTCCTCCTCCTCCCTCCTCCTCCTCCCTCCTCCTCCTCCTCTTCCTCCTCCTCCTCCTCCTCCTCCTCCTCCTCCTCCTCCTCCTCCTCCTCCTCCTCTTCTTCTTCTTCTTCTTCTTCTTCTTCTTCTTCTTCTTCTTCTTCTTCTTCTTCCTTCTCCTCCTCCTCCTCCTAATCCTCCTCCTGCTCCCAGTCCTCCTCCTAATACTCCTCCTTCTCCTAATCCTCCTCCTCCTAATCCTCCTCCTCCTTCTCTTTTATAACAATCATTCACTGAACCTGGAGCTAGGCCTTTAGACTAGACTTACTAGCAAGAGTAGACTTACTAACAAATAACCTCCTCTCATCCCCCCTAACTAGGTCACAGGTATTTGTCAGGCACCTGGCTTATATGTGTGGTCAGGGGATTTGAACTCAGGTCTTCATGGTTGTGTGCAAGCCATCATCTCAGCCTATAACTATACCTTTTCCACTGTAACATGAAGCACTTTTCTCATTCAAAACAATTAAAATCCCCAATGTATACATTTCTTTGAATACATTTTATTTTTAAAAAAGATAAATTTAGTGGGAATATATATAGTTGATTTTGCTACCTAGAAAGTAAAATTAGTATAAACCAGGAAAAAAGGGGGGATGGGTCTAAGGCATTTAAATGTAATTTGTTTTCATTAAATTGTCTCAGCTATAACAGACTTGCTTTCATGATCTCCAATGTTGCACCCATTTGGCAGTGCAGAGAAACGGCAATACATAAGTAATTTATACTTTAGTTGTGAGGGCCCCTGGTATCCAGTCAGAAAGACACCATGCTGGGGACCAACACAGTAATTTCTAGAATCATAGGCCTTTGGAATTATTGGGTTGAATGGGACATTTTTTCCTGTTTCTCCCCTCTTTTTTCTGTTATCGTAGGAGTTTATGGATTTGATTTATGAACTCTGAATGCCGTAAATAATGAAATAATAAAATGGCATATCAGCGAGGGATAAAGTTACTCAGAAAAATTAAAGCGAAATTAAGTAAGTCGCTAGTTCACTTACGAAAGTGCTTATAGTTCTCAGCTGAGTGGCAGTAAATACCACTCTAAGGAGTGTGGTTTGTCTTGTGGATAGGTTTTTATAAATACTCCAAACGGCATCAGCACACACCCTTGGACCATGCTGGGTTTTGTTGATCCTTGCAACATATTTTGAAAGGTCTGCTCTCTTGTAGGAGCCAGTAGGAGGCACGGGCCCTTGCACAGCATTTACAACTCGATATAAAGCTTTTCCAGCCCTTCATGCCTGCGCTGTGGGGTTTGAAGTTAATGGGAAAGTCAGGCCGAAGTGGGCAGCACTATCTATGATCCTGAGCACGATGCTTCTACAGTGTCCAGTGCAGCGAGAGCCTAGAGATGCAAGCGTCCAGCCTTCTTCAGATCAGTGAGGGGGAAACACCCAGTCTCAGGGACAGCGGAGAGGGGAATGTGTGACTGGCTTTCCACTTGGGCTTTTCAGGATCCAGATTACTTTTTTTTTTTTAAACAAAAATAAAACAATATGAGTACATGAGATGCAGTATTTTTCCATAAAGCATTAGTTCTTGGTATAATGTGTGCATAATTTTTATGAATCAGAACCCGAATCATAAATAAAATGTTAATTTGCAGACACATTTAACTGTGGAGCAGATGGAAAAATAGGAATGTGTTAGAAAGCTAGGTATTTGCAGAAGCTAATGAAGTTAATTGGTCTCATTTGACCACCTTATTTTCCCCAACCCCCTAAAGACCAGGCTTTTTTATTTCTTTAATTAAAAATGAGTTTGGTATGTTAATATTATAACCTTTCATATTTTCCTGGTTTTCTATATAAATGCCTTATTTATAGAACCACCCTTAGGAGTCCAGTGTTAGCAAGAACATTAGTAACCTGGGAGCAGCGAGCAGGGCGCTGTTCTACACAAAAGCTATTAGCCACATCCATTGGTGTAATGTGTGCTTATACACTTGTTATTACTTCCTGTCCTGTTACTTGTGATTACATAGCGAAAGAGCTATTTTTTCCCTCTAGCTTGAAAATGGCACATGTTAAAAATGCATAAAATAATGATCACTGAATGGAATTTAATTTTTAAATACCAGTACTCGAACATATTTTGATTGCTTAAATTGCTTGGTAAACGCCCACTGAAATATCACCAGTGTGAAATCAGAGAAATCACCGTCTTGAGCTAATCAATACCATATGTGTAGACAATGTTCCTGGAATTATTCTTTGTGTAAGGCAAGGCCTCAGTGCACAGCGTTTAGTACCTTCACCAAAGAGTGCTTCATGCTTTAGCTACTGCTCAGGAAAGCACAGTGTCTCTAGAAGGCACCACGGCCTAAGGCCTACTACAGAGGGTGCTGGGACACGGCTTCTCTAATGTCATCACTAGCATATTGCATTTGTATCGATTGTCTATGATTTCTGTATATGGATGATTGAGTTTGAGCAAACTACTTATGGTTTCAAAGGATTTGGATAATGTTACACCATGGGGTTGGAAATCTCTTTGAATATTGTATTGCAGAGGGGCAAAGTCATCATTTCTGTGCATTTATTAGGCCCCTGCTGTAGAAACAGAAACAATAAACCATCTTTTGTAAGTTAAGAGATCTTGGAACGGGCAATTCTAATAAATCCCGGGCTTAAGGAGAAGGGTACGTGCTGAGGCCCAAAGTTGTTGAATCATCTGGAATGTATTAGAATCTTGATTAATAAGAATACATCTGCAGCTCCACATAAAGAACAGAGCGGGCAGTTGGCAGATAGGACTGGAAAAGAGAAAGCAGGAAGCCATGACCATGAATTCCTATTGTTCCCTTTTGGGCAAGCATTGTTATTCCTAATAGAGCAAAGCAGCTGCCCCATCCCCCACCACAACCATAGAATTAAACCTGTGGCTTGAAGAATAGATAACTCCTGAGGATGTAAACAAGAAGGAATTTGGTCTTACAGAAGATCCACATATGAGAAAAGGCTCAGTTAATCAGTCATTTAACTTCCATGATGTCAGATATGCATAATGTATATGCCCAGATCTGAAATATGACATTTCATCCCACATATTGTCCTGTTTAATACCCTTTCTCCCAGGAACCTGATCCCTTATCCTCATAATCATTTAAAATGTAGGGACATGATTTCTCCATAAGATACCTTCAAGTTTGGCTTGAACCAATTTTTGGAAAAGGCTCCAGAAAACTATGGTAATTGTAAAGAGAAATCAAACCCCAAACCTATAAAATTTGTTTAATTCTCATATCAACAGGATGGCTTCTTCAGTGCCAGAGCATTTTTCAAAAGGAGATGATAAGATCAGAGCTCAGGCTTGGAAGATGACATATTTGGCAATAGGTTCTGAAGTGTCTGACATCCATACAGACATTAACCTCTCAGGCAAGCCAGTGAAAGATTATTAAGGTTTGCTGCAAGAGGAGATTTACGCAAACCACTTCTGTTCTCTTAGGAGCAAGAGGAGCAAGGTCTGAATGTAAAATGCAGGTTTTATAGAAGGACCAAGACAGAGGGAAAAGCAAGCTTATTTCCTTTCATACTCCACAGGAAAGAGCTGTGAACAGTTTGTGATGGAAGTTTCTGGTAGCTTTCTGTCATGAGAAACTTGCAGTAGCTAAGGGGTGACTGTTTCTGGCTACTCAGTTGTAGCCAGATAAATACTAATACCAGGTGGGTTTTGCAAGAAGATAGACTTCACAGGAAAGCGTACTAGACCTTGCTTCTTAAAGACAATTGAAAATTGATTGAATGTTGTACTGGCTGGTTTTGTGTGTCAACTTGACACAGGCTGGAGTTATCACAGAGAAAGGAGCTTCAGTTGGGGAAGTGCCTCCATGAGATCTGGCTGTGGGACATTTTCTCAATTAGTGATCAAGGGGGGAGGGCCCCTTGTGGGTGGTACCATCTCTGAGTTGATATTCTTGGGTTCTATAAGAGAACAGGCTGAGCAAGCCAAGGGAAGCAAGCCAGTAAGTAACATTACCCCGTGGCTTCTGCATCAGATCCTGCTTCCTGACCTGCTTGAGTTCCAGTCCTGACAGACTTTGGTGCTGAACAGCTATGTGCAAAGTGTAAGCGGAATAAACCCTTTTCTCCCCAACTTGCTTCTTGGTCATGATGTTTGTGCAGGAATAGAAACCCTGACTAATACAGATGTTGACCCCTCCAATCTTTAGAAAAGTTATATTTATTTAATATGAAATTTAGTTTACTTCAGAATATGATTACCAGCACTTACTTTTACCCAGAATATGATATTTCAGTACATTTTAGGCATCATTTAGTCGCTTTCTTTTAACAGAGGTAGAAAACAAAGACATGCAGTGTAAAAAAGTTCATTCTTGGCATATAAGACGAAAATGTTAATGCACGATAGGATTGTGTAATAATACCATATTATTGGTATTGGGTTTGCCACAGATCTATGGTAAAAGTCTAGATGGTTTTTCCACATATGGTTTTTGCCACAATCAGGCAACTCTGCTGTATTGAACAACTCATGCTTGGTATGTAAATGACTGTTCATGGCTGTGTTCCAATAAAACTTTATTTATAAAAGTGAGAACATTTGGTGCACAGCTTGTAATTTGCCAGACCTTAAAATGTATTGGATAAACATTTAGTGGGATTTCTGTAAGTA
This sequence comes from Apodemus sylvaticus, assembly GCF_947179515.1. Lineage (NCBI taxonomy): Eukaryota > Metazoa > Chordata > Mammalia > Rodentia > Muridae > Apodemus > Apodemus sylvaticus. Next base: position 91,581,029 of record NC_067484.1, read on the forward strand.
TTTGGTGATTGAAAAGAAAAAGAAATCACTGTGAATTTTAAAGAGGTGCGTGCATAATTTTATCCATATGTGACAGAAGGAAATTTGTGTGCACGCGCCAATGCCCACATGCTCTCAACATATTTCTACTTTGATTACAATGACTCATTATTGAGGTAAATAAGTGGAAGGAATATGTAAAGATTTTTATGATATTCTTTGGGGGTAATGCTTAAAAAAGATAAAAAGTATTGTTGTCAATGTCAGTATAGTACCCCAGCAATCTGTGCCAATTGAAATAGAAAAAGAAACATAGTTTAACTTTTCCTATTTTTTTTTAAGTGTAGACACCTACTTTGTTTCAAACTCATCAAACTACTCTTGACTGGCTTGGCTCTGGAATCTGTGTGTTCATGTATGTATGTCATGGTAGCTGACCTCTGGCACAGAGCGTAGACACCATTGGAATCCATTCCAGTTGTTTCTTATTTAGAGAATTCCAAGGGCTGTTTGCTCACATTGTGTAGGCAGCAGCACGTTGTGTAGACAGCAGCACATTGTGTAGGGCTGAGGGTAGTGCGCCCTGTGGGAAGTCTTTGGAAGAGTAAGCCTTGTCAGGGCCTCTCCTTCCCCATCTGGTATGCTGTCACCATTCACTGAGTGTTTGGCTCTCCTCTCCTGGGGAGTGAATACATCCCCACAGTGTCACCGTTGCCACCCCTTTCCTCGATGACCTGGGGCATAGCTTCATAACTGCAGCCTTTGTAGGCAGCTTTCATCCAGTCCTCCCCGGGCCAGGGGAGCCTGATGGGAAGCCAGCTCTACAGATGAAGTTTCTTTCTCAGCTCTCTGCTGCCTACATAATGGTTCCGAGCCCTTACTTGTAGGGAAAGTCCACCCGCATCTGGCTTCACTTCATCCTGAGCTCTATCCCCAGGTGCACTGGTGCTTGGTCCTGATTCCCTCTTAGCATCCCATAGGCAACTCAAGAAAATGCTCATCTAAGCCTCCAACTCAGCTCCATGTACTATGAGTCTCCAGCGGGGAGATAAGACATTAACATTTTAAATGGCTCCCAGGTGATTTCAATGCCTCACTGATGTTGAGTTCTCCTTTGTAGTCAGTCATTTACTGGAGTTCTGTTTTCTGGTTGCAGAGTTTTGCGATGCTGTCTACCCAGATAGGCCAGTTTTCTTCTCTACCTGGAGCATCCCAGCTTATTCTTTGATGTTAAACTCAAAGAGTACAGCCTGAGGTGGCTTTTCTGTGTCTTCGAGGATAGGCCTGATGCTTCCCTCAGCACTTCTGGAGGGAAGGTGCTGATTTTATTCTGTCATCTCATGCCAGTAAACCATTCAACCAAGCTACCATGACATTGTTGACTTCATATTGGCTCCATCCTATACTGGAGACACGGAAGTGTATGAACAGGCCAGAAGACCCAGGAGTGATATCTAGGGTACACCTGAAAAAACTCTCATTCACCTTCTGGGCACCAGAGTGATTTTTTGCCTTAGTCATATCAGAAAAAAAGTCATATTGCTGAATAAGAGAATCCATCGAATGAGCAGCGCTCTGGAAACCTTCTGTGTTATGGCCATCACAAAAAAAAAAAAAAAATCATGTGACCAATTCCAAAGTAATGGCTAGAGTCAAGACGGGGAGAGACTGATGAAAAGGTGAGGGATAAAACCTCAGCATTACTGCACTAAACCAGCTAGCAGGAGAGGGGGGAAACCATGTGAGCATGCACCTTGTTCTGAGGTAATAAGCTAGCAATGACATCAAGAAGAAAGGTTGATATGTTTACCAGAAAGCAAAATGTTGCCGGGCAGTGGTGGCGCACGCCTTTAATCCCAGCACTTGGGACGCAGAGGCAGGTGGATTTCTGAGTTCGAGGCCAGCCTGGTCTATAGAGTGAGTTCCAGGACAGCCAGGGCTACACAGAGAAACCCTGTCTCGAAAAACTAAAAACCAAAACCAAAAACAAAAACAAAACAAAACAAAATGTTGCTTTAAAAGTTGGGACAATTCAAGAGGTTTATGTGGTGCTCCAGAGAAATTACTGAGGCTCCAAAAGATCACTTGAAGTCACTTAATTGATTATAACTTGAACAATAGGTTGGTGTGAGGGGTTTCAAGAAATCTTTCCTTTCTTATATAAACAGTCTGAAATAATAATCTGATTTAATGGAAACAGGAAAAAATGGGAAAATATATCAGGCTAGGGCTGTAGCTCAGCGGAAGAACACTCATTTAGAATGCACAAGACCTTGGCTTCAGTCTCCAGTACTAAAAATATTAATAGATCATAAAATAAATATACAAAATATAAATTTTGTCTGCTTTATTTTTATTTGAGACAGGGTCTCCCTGTGTAGCCTTGGATATCCTCAACATACTACATAGACCAGGCTGGCCTTGAACTAACAACAGCCTTCTTGCCTTGGTCTCTGGAGGGCTGGAATCCTAGGCATTACACCACTATGTCCTACTAATTTTACTCTATTTAAAAATACAGTCTCTCCATGGAGTAGGGTACAGCATGGATAAAATATAAGGTTTTGTGCAACCAATTTATTACTTGTTTGTAAACTCTTTTCACAAAGACCAATGGTGGTCTTTCTCTTCTCTCTCTCTCTCTCTCTCTCTCTCTCTCTCTCTCTCTCTCTCTCTCTCTCCCCCCCCCTCTCTGTGTGTGTGTGTGTTGCTAGGAGTGGAGCTCTGAGCTTCGCATGTGTATTCATGTCTTTGTATCTTTATGTCTAGCAAAATGTCCATTTGGTGACTAAATGGATGAGACTGTGAAGAACCGGGCTGGGATTGCAGGCTTGCAAACAACTGGTCTGTGTGCAGAAGCCAGTTTCTCTCCAGCTGGCAGGTCCTACTTGGGTAGGGGGGTTTAGAAGGGAGGGAGCTACCTTTTGCTCTGTCTTCCATTACCCGTCCTGCCACAAACTGAATGTAGGAAGCTCACATTCAAAAGCACAAGTCATTGAAGTGTGCAAATGCAGTGTCATTGCTGTGAAATGCTACTCGGGTGGTGTCGGCAGCTAGAAGAGAGCTCTCTACTGTCTGCTCAAGTTACTTGTGAACCTTACATGTTTCTAAATGATACATTAAGACATAATTCCAGGGGCTGAAGAGTTAAGACAGTATTTCTACCGGAGATGACCTTCAGCACCCAAGTTAGGTGGCCCACAACCGTCTATAAACCCAGCTTGGGTACCCAATGACCTCCTCCTTGGGTACCCAAAGGGTACCTCCTCCCTGGATACCTGTGCTCATCTCTGTGTGTTGCCCACACTGGCACATATAGAGACATAATAAACAAAAATCCTAAAATGTAAATTCAATGGTGCAGCCAAAGACCAATTCATTATAAAGTATAAGCACTGCTGATTCATAACATGAAAGAAATATGAGGACTTTTTCCATCCAGAATAGGCATTTGGATACTAAATAGCTTTGCTGTGGCAATAAAAACTCGCTAGAGCAGGCCTGATCCTTTTGTTGACTTTAGTTTTCAGTAATGCTAATTAAAACCTATACAACCCCACTGGATGGTGGTGGCCCACACATTGAATCCAACCACTTGGGAGGCAGAGGCGGGAGTATGTCTGTGAGTTCTAGGCCTACAGAGTTGAGATCCAGAACAGTCAGGGCTATACAGAAAAACCTTTTGTCGGGAGGAAAAGGAAAAGAAAAAGAAATAAAATACAACAAAGTAAATAACTCCCCTCAAAACAAATGAAAAAACACCACAAACAAACAACAGAAACCCCAACCATAGCAAATCTGTGGTTGACTTATTTATTCCAGCTGATAAATAAGTTAACCTTCTAATGTCTGGTTAGAAGTCGGTTAAGTGTGGGGTGTTATGGCTCCGTTGTGCTTATCCATCAAGTAAGTTGCTCTTTGTTTAATCCTCAGCATAGCAAAAATAACCAAACAATCAACACACGTCTAATAGTGAGATAATTATTTGGAATTTACCATAGATTTTTTCCAAGGTTAGGTTCTTGACATAACCAACCAATCATTCCCACTTTCATTCTTCCCTCCCATCCTCTTTTCTTCCCTCCCTTCTCCTTCCCTCCCTCTCTTCTACCTCCTTCCCTTCCTCCTTTCCTTACTTCCTCCTTTCCTTTATATAGGATTATGGGAAATGGCTGCAGAGCACAGCTATGCAGTTTGTAAGCTTCACAATGGCCCATAGCAGTGTTACAGGGGATGGAGCTGTCCGCAGCACAGTGAGGAAGGCCACTTTTACAACTTCTCAGTGAGAGAAGTCCCTTTATCTCTTACATTAAATGTCTCTGGCTTGTGATGGGTCAGAAAGAAGTGGGTGATCTGTTACAGAGGCATGTGTTCCTGAGCTTTCCTTAAGACAGTGATCATGTCTTGTCTCCAGCCCACTGTAGGTGCAGGGACCCAGGTTCCCTTCCACCTTCTGTGGACACAGAGGATAGACCTTCTCTGTTGCTCTAGAAGATGTCCTGTGCCAGTTATGTGAGCACCATAGCTTCTGCCCATTGGGGTAGCTGAGGAGAGGGAACATACAGGCTTCTCATAGTGCCCGTCTGGTGTCAAGGAGGAAAATAGGATTCAAGAGCAGTTTTGGTCTTTAGGAGTTGGATGATATGCGAGGGAATGTATAAGCATGCGTCTTCATAACTGAGTATCTGGTGCTTCTCTGGAGGTGAAAGCAAGGTTTCTTCCCTGGTCATGTGAAAACCACCATGGAGGCGGTACCATGATGGTGTCTAAGAGGCTTAGTATAGACAGGATCGTTTCTGTGTGTCTCCTGGGAAGATGGAAGACCCTTCCTTTCTCCTTGGGCCATGGTGAGAATCCTGCTGAGAACAGGAGTGGTTGCCCCATCCCTTCATCTACAGCACTGTGCATGTGGGCATTTGGTAGCCAGTGTTTCTATAGAAGAGTTGACTGATTCTTATCACAAATCTGAGCTTTTAAACACTAGGAACCCGAATGCACAATATTCATGGCAGTAGAGGGAAGAAATCTAAAGAAGGGCAAGTAAACCCAGGCTCTTGTGATGCTGAAGCAAGTAAGCCCACAGTCTTGTGATGGCGAAGTCTTCCAAACTGAGCAAGGCGAGTGCTCATTCTTCAGGACCTATTTCAATAATACAAAAGAATTCTTTTGGAAAAGAATACTTTGCACCAACTTGAATGTGTAATATAGTAACAATATTAATCAGACAAACAATCCACATTAATCAGTCCTGCCTTAAAATCAGATGATTAATTAGCTTGATGATCTAAGCCAGTGATTCTCAACCTGAGAGTCTCAACCCTTTTGGAGTTCACATATCAGATAACCTGCATATCAGGTACTTACATTACAGTTATGAAGTAACAATGAGACAGTTTTACATTTGGGGGTTACCACAACATAAGGAGCTATATGAAGAAATCACAACATTAGGAAGGTTGAGAACCACTGAACTAAGCAATCATTTGACAAAATAAGTTTGTTTTGTAATTCAGATAAAAAGAAGAAAAGAGAGGGAAGAAGGCAGAGAGATGCAAAGAAAGAGATACTCACATCTGTCTTATTTCTGGAAGTTAACACCAGATCCTAGGCAGATAGAGAATGATTCTGAGCTCTGAATTTCACCTTTGAACAAGAGTGACTCCTGCCAGTTATTGTCTCTGGAAGAGAGGGAAGGGGTATTCAAAGTTTCAGTGTTTATAAAGGGCTTTTTTTGTGTTGTCTCCCTTTTCCTGTCTGAGAAAAAAAGTGCAGTTGGTTCCCTCTACACACCAATATGGATGGGCTCTGTTTGCTGAGGCCAAGTGTGAAGTAGACTGCGTTTAAATCGGAACAAGATTATTATTGAATGTATCTATTTCACTATTTCAGGCAAGCAGGAAGACAAACAAAACCACATATCAAGTGTTAGGGAGATAGTTGGTTTGGTAGAAATTACTAAATCTCTATGGGTACCCTGGGAACTTAACCAGAAGAGAAGTGAGGTTACTTCTTTTCTTAGGTACCCAGAAGTCCTATCTCTGTACACTCTTCCTAGAACCAGTGAGAATCCCGCTCTGGAAAGGGCAGATTATAGGATGGAAACTGGCAGTAGGGACTGGTAAGCTTTCAGCAATGCCATCATACTGAAATCAAGCGATAATCCCATCAATTCCTTGTCCCTTTTGAAGTAGAGCATGTTGTCAAGGATGTTGTGCTGTTTCTGAAGCTGAGTTCTACTGTTCTGTGTTCTCATCTCCATCTGGCCTGCCGTAGGCTCCTCTCCATTCACAGTGTATAGATGGCCTTGCACTGGTTCTTCCAACTGGCGTTTTCCAGCATTTTCCCATTAACACAGGTCATTTGTAGACACAGCATAGATCAAACATGAATGCTTGATACTTTAAGGAATGAATGGAGAAAGAGGAAGTCACTACCTGCTCCAGTCATAGTTGAAGCACATGCGTCCATAAAATGTCAAACTCAGTGAGTGAGCAAGTGAGGTTATTGATCTCTCCCCAGTAAAAATTGTAAATTGCAAATTGAAGCTATTTTGCAAGAAAGAATCAAAGAGTACATTCATAGGTAAAATAAGGGTGGAGGGAAGAGCTGGGCATGAATGAAGACGGGTCACTATTTGGGGTCAACACCCAACTCTATTTGGTTGCTTTTCTAAAAGACCAAGGAGTTTGGGGTTTTAGTTTTGTTTTGTTTTAGGATAAAACTTCTAGCTCATCCTGAGTTTTGTATCTGACGTGGCTTGGCAGATGTGAAAGAAAGTTCAAGAACTCAGAAAAGTCACGTTGGAAGACCCTCTCAAAAGAGACCATGGGCTTAGATTTGGTTGATGACACAGGCCATTGAATCCTTACAGAGAATTGTTTGTCTTCCATTTTTCGATAGTTTTAATTCCTCCAAATTGCTCCTTGAATAATAGGAAAAAGGCCGTTTGAATTCCAGTGACAGATTGGACATAACAGGTTGCGGCTATTAGGCCTCATTTTACCAGACTGAGAAATAAAATTGCCTAAACATAAACATCAACCACTGGTGCAGTAAATTAATTTGTAAAGAAAAAGTAGTTTAGCTGCACTGCACATTAAACATAGGAAAAATTTCAAAATTACTGCTTTCTGAATTAATTTGTACACTTGTTTACTTGTTAAAAGCATGTATAAATTCTTTCTTCCAAGGCAGTGTGGCTCAAAATGAGCAAGAAAGAAACATAAAAAGTGGCAAGGAAATCCAGATATATGAAAGACACACACAGTATCTGGGATAGCTAACACTCTCATTTTCTGTCTTCAGATGCTGTGTAGAATGAGGCTTGACTCAGATTCTGTCAGATCACTAAAGAGGCACACAATTCCATGATACATGGGATGCTTTAATAGCTTTGACTTATATTTGCTGAGAATTGAGCTATGGTGTAATTAAAAGAGTTTTATCGTCTGGTTACAGGATGGGTTTACAAATTCACAGCACAAGTCCTCTGATTTAGACTGTTGATGTTGTATTCGTGAATAACCCAACGGAGAGATCTTTTTGTACTAAGGCACAATACAAACAAACAAACAAACCAAACCAAGCAACAACAACAAAAGCCACTGGACATGTTTTCATTGTTACCTGTAAGTCTATTAGGAAGGATGCAAGACAAACTTTGGATTGTATCTTTTCGATTGTTCCAGCCACCGTGGAACTGGACCCTGCAATGAGGGGCAGTCTGATACTATCTCCTGCCCACTGTTTTCAAGGACAGTGGTTCGATTCAAATACAATTCTGATAAGTGGCAGGTTTTCGAGTCTTTAATGCCTTGACAAGGGCATCACTCTCAGGAGAGAGAGGTGAAACCGTTCAGACGGGGATGCTGTCCCTTTCCTTTGTGCTGACACACTAAGATAATGGACAATTAAGAGAACCTTCACTGCAGGAGAAAGGATAGGGTTATCACTAATGTAAAGGAGCCTGTGGGGTGCTGGGGTATGAAGGAGAAGAAAAATGGAGATTTTTTTTTAAAAAAAGGTATATAAAAAATAGATCAGGTGCCTAAAACAGTTGTTACACTGCTCTTTTACATGTGATAATGGTTAGTCATGGAGTGCTTAGCATTGTTTACTGTACCAAAACCCAAAAACTAGCTCACTGTGTTTGACAAGGTGTTGTAGAAGATCTACCCCCATGCTGGCCTACCTAAAATAAAGTCTATAAGTCCAGCAGCTAATGGGGTTTGCATTTGTGTGCTCTAGATGGAAACTCCCCCTTTTGTGGTCAATGGTAGGTTGACTCCTGACAGTCTGAAATAGTCTTGTCAGACCTGCCTGCATTCCTGTGGACTCCTGTGCTCTCTCCTTCCATGGGTGGGACTTAATGGGTCTGAGAAGGGATCAAAGCACCCAGACTTTAAGGCATCATTAGGGAGTTCGGAGCTGAAACCCAGCTTCCTTGACAAGTCCAGGGCCCTGACAGGCCATCTGATGATTTAACAAATTGAAATGCTATCTCTGTCACTCTTGGAGATCATGGGTGTGGCATCTAACAGCCATCTTTTGCTTATGTTCATCTTGAGGTTTAACACTGGCTCACTACTGAGGGAAGTCCCTTTATCTGGACTGCTGACCCCATCTTCTCCCACTGCTTTCTTCCCCTTAGTAGATGAGTAGAGTTCTCTCCTGTTTACCATCGTGGATAAATGACCAAATGCCGCAGGGTGTGGTCTGGTTGCTCAAGTAAAGGCTTACATGCAGTTTAGAATCTAGAGCTGGTATGCAAATGTGACCATCCGCCTCTTTGTATGTAGTCACCCTATTTCAATGTGGTTCATGTCCTGTGTACATAGGCTTTTGAGGAGAATTTTCTCACAGCCTTCATTCCTAATCAAGGTGAGAGACATTGCTGAGTTATTTCTGAACGGAGTGCTGAAGAGGGTTAACTGATTTTCTTTTGACTTAAACTATCATTTGTCTCAAACAGCTTGCAAGAGAGTAGAGTGCAGTGCTTCCGATAACTGTGGGCTCTCCTCAGCCTGAGGAGATCCTATGATAAGATAAGGAGCTTGAAAAAAATCACCAGCTTAAGGGAGTGGGACAGGAGGAGAGGGAATGTGCTTGCTGCTTTGACTGCTAAATATCCCCTGGTAGCCCGAGATAAGACACCTTGAGCTTCGCAGAAAACCTTAAGCAGGATGTAAATGAAACCAATAAAAAAAAAATCATTTGAGATCAAGTCCTGCTCTGCTCCCCCTCTGCCCCCAGCCTGACAGCAGCTGACTCTCTTCACTGTAGGGCTGTCACACTCCAGCAAACCAGAAAGTGCCCAGGGATTGATAGAAGCACAATCAAAGGACAAAATAAATGTCTATAATTTCTAGAGATGTCCAAACATGAGGGCATTTGATCAGCAATCCTAGCCTCTTCCTGACTGGAACCTGAACTCACTGCTGATTATACAAGACTCCCTTCCCACTCCTTGCTTTCTAGTCCAGGTAGGTAACTGGACTATATATTCAGTTTTAGGATAACCTTCTACTGCCAAAGTGGTTGAAAAGGCTCAGCCACCTTTAATGGTGTATTTGGGTCTCTTGTAGCTGGAGAATCATCTTCAACAAGGGTTTACGAGACAATGATCATGTCGCCCTTAGCAACACTTCCTCAGAGGATAAACAGCACTGGGGCTGTGCCCTAGTGCCCAGGAGTCAGGCAGGCAGGCACACATCTTTGTCCAGTTTGTAGAGTTGCCTTTGGATGTTCCCAGAACAATGTGGAATTGCCTTAGGATGTACTTCTCACGCTGTATCGCTGTATCTCCGTTTTAAAGCAAGACTCATGGTCTTGTGTGTGAACGTGCTCACATGTGTGTCTGTATGAAGGAGTGCATGTACATATGGAGGTCAGAAGCCCAGTGCCACACCCAGCAGCATGACCGCTGATGCAGAATGACATATGCTCCTCAGGCAGTGACATCCAGCCTTTATGTGCTTGGAGCTTTCCAAATTGTCACAATCTTCTTATAGATATTTACAAACTGCATCTTAGGACCCTTCTGCAGAGAGGAAGTGACGTGGTGGTGGAGTTAGCCAAACAGTATGAGGAAAAGATCTGAGGGTCAAATCCCACTCCAAGTAGAGGACCCTTGTGACAGTCTACAGTGTGTGACGATTTCAGTGCCTTACCCTCCAAACTGCCTCTTAGAGCCAGGACTCAATTCGGTGTGTGGATGGGGTTATTGCTTTTGTGAGTGTGCTCTAGGGCACACCATCCCCGTGCAAATTACTGCAGGGGTAGAGGTGCATCGCAGCATCGGGAGACGACGTGATCCTACGCCAGCAGCCCGTGCTGCGGCTCACGCTCTGTGGCTGCCCTTCGGTGCTTGTTTTTAGTATGTTGAGCCATGGTAGCTGCGGTCATACTCAAGAAGGCTGAATTTAAGGACACAGTGGCAAGAGACTTCCTTTGTCCCTTGGTGTGAAAGTCAGGGAGCATGTCCTTGGTGTCTCTAGGGAGCGTGCAGAAGCAAGGTAGCCCCTTGCCTCTTCCACTGCTCCTTTTCTTCTGCTTCCATTTGTCAAGGTTGGATGTAACCACCATACTGTTACAGAGAACTGGGAGTGTGTGTGCCTGTTTGTGCCCACCCATGTGTGTGTGTGTGCATGCATGTGTATGTGTGTGTATATGTGTGTGTTTGTGTGTTTGTGTGTGTGTGTGTGTGTGTGTGTGTTTGTGTGTGTGTAGGGTTTTCTAGCCAGTCTCCAGAAATAAAGATAAGCTAAGCAGTGATGAGACAGCTCAGGTGGTGCGTGCTTGTTGTGCACACTTAAGGACCTGTGCTCAGATCACCAGCCCCTGTTAACAAGACACAAAGGATGATTTGTGGCCGCCATTCTAGTGCCAGAAACACAGAGAGTGGTTCGCTAGAGTTGCCTGCTCAGAAAGCCTTTCCTCAAAAAATATAAAGGGAGTGCATTTGACACAGGCCTCTAGCCTCCATACATACGTACACATATGTGCATGTGCTCTCTCTCTCTCTCTCTCTCTCTCTCTCTCTCTCTCTCTCTCTCTCTTTCTCTCGCTCTCTCTCTCTCTCTCTCTCTCTCTCTCTCTCACACACACACACATGCACACACATGCACACACACACACATACACACATACACACACGAGCATGCACACACACACACACACACACGCACGTACGCACACGCACACACACACATACACACAAGCATGCACACACACACACACACACACACACGAGCATGTACTCTAGCACCCCTCCCAGACTGTTGACAGAGAGTTGTACGTTCATCTAATTGTTAATTGCTTTATTGTTTTCTTATACATGTATGAACACATGCCAATTAGCTTGAGTTAGTTTTGCAATATGAAAGCACTTTTTTTTTTAAATAGACGGTGTTCGACACCAGGTTAAACTTATTTGCCCGTAAAAACGTGGTAGCTGAGTGTTTTGATTTTTTTTTGTTTGTTTTGTTGTGGTTTCAGTAGTGGATTTTTGTTCTTGTTAGTTCTAAGGTCTAGCACGGAGCTATGGTCATTGAGTTGTCATCTGTAAGCTGAGCATTCCTTTTGCTGGCAGGATTTCTCGCTGTTCTTAGCTCTCCCGCACCATGCCCATGGCAGCTCAGGAGAGCTTTGCCTTTCTCAGCTCTGTGCAAGCTGCTAGAGAGTCTCTCCTTTCTTTCCTCTGACCCCTCAGTGCGACTAAGAGGCATGTCCAGCCTGTCTCAGCGATCACTCAGGCTCCCAGGAAAGAGTGGAGCCCAGGCTCAACAAGGTTGTGGAGATTCAGAAAGTGGCCTTTGGTCCAGGCAGCCTGGAGCCGGCGTGGAAGCACTTGAGTGTGAGAGCTGTAGGTCTGTGCACGGCGCTGTCTCTGTCTCCTTTATGAGGCAGAAAGCATTGCCCTCCGCTTCTCCACAGAGATGACCATTCAGACTTGATATGACTCACGTGACTGGGAAGAGGGTTTTTATCACGTTCCTTCCCATCTGAGGAGAACCTCTTTCTTCCTCATATTGTAACCATATTTGACCCCCTCATCTTTCAGTGGACCTTAGTCCAGGCTGCTGTCATGTGCTGGGTGCCAGAGGTCCAGGTGTCTCCATGTTGTCTGTGATAAGCACAGACGGGTCTTCATCCTCTGCCTTCACTGCAGCCAGATTTGTTACTGCATTGGTGCTGTGGCCACAATGGCTGTGATAATCTTCTTATATATTCATTTGTTTTAAAGTGTTTTAGATATAGACAAAATAAATGCTGTAATATGGAGGCATCATGGAACTTCTGAGGTCTGACCATCATTATTATTAGAATTTTTAGCAAGACATTTAATGTTAGCTATATATGTGTGCACATGTATATATATATACACATATATATTATGTATATAAATAACGTACATATATGTAATTATATATAAAGTATATATGTAAGCATAGCACTAAAAATAGCATTGCACTGTTGTTGCCTAAAATAGAATTATGTTTGCAAAGATAGGTACTTATATTAAGTGACAAATTACTGTAATTAAATCTTTTGTAATGGCACATCTAAAGTCTTTGAAAAAATGCTTTGAAATAAATTATATGACTGATTTTGAACATTAAGTGAATGCTGGATAAACACTGGGTGTGCCTACACACGGGGTATTGTGAATTGTATCTGGTGAACATGTGTGTGTGCACACACTTGATTCTGTGATTTCAACTGGTGAACACACAATTTATCCCAGTTATCCTAAGGTCGGGTCTGTTCCAGGGAAGAGACTTCTGCGTCAAAAGTGGGATGAATCTGTGGAAAGTCCACTATCTTCATCACTACAGGACTTCTCTGCAGAGCTCCGTTCATGTTTGTTTAATTGGGTAGATAAAAATATTAATCTCTAAAGTTATTTGATATTTTATGATCATGGCAGAGTTAATTTGTATCCCACTTGAAGTTATTTCCAGGGAGTAGTTCTGTCCTTTGTGGGGTATTCATGCCATTTGTAGCCATGAGTGTTTAAGCCCATCCCACTTGCACTGAAGGGACGCTGGGCATCCTATCTAAGCTGCTTGGGATCCTCTCAGTCTCCCTCGGCAGTTTCAGTTCTGTTGCGGCGTTGTGGGGATGCTATCCTCCCAGGATGCCTCACAGCATCCTTCTGCAGACTCACCGACACAGAGTTTCAAGGTCACCATCTTCAGGATCTCAAGTTCCTCACACCACAGTAGCCTACAGCAGCTGCAGAAAGTTTGAGAAATCTGGGGTAGATGACACAAAGTTCTTGGAGTTGAAGTTACGTGGCTGCGTGCAGAAATAAGTGTGTGCCTTCACAAAGTCCACACCTTCACAAAGTCCACGCTTTCACAAAATCCACAGATTGTTTGCCACAGATCCTAACTATTCCTATCACATATTCTGCGTGGGAATGTCAGAAGCAATAGCATGCATGTCTGTGTTTCACTGTGGCAATCCGATCATTGTGGCAATATGTGCCCCCATCTCTGTAACAGCTTTTTCTACATTAACAAACCCTATTTATCACTTTACTGCACAATGAATCCACAGGGGGTGCTAATTGTTCATTAATTAAATTTTAGCCTTTCAACACTTTTGTATTCTCCAGTGGTCTAGTCTGCAGTGAAGTACACAGAGTGGCCTTTTTTAACTGCCAAAAATTCAAACTGGTTTTTACTGCTGCCATGGATACTGTACAGGTAAATTTCAGGGCAGCAGACACATTCCATTACTCTTGTAAGTCTCTGTGACCCAAAATTTCCAGCTTTAGACCACAGCCTTTGATGTTAAGACGAAACCCAGAAGAATATGGCCTAACAGTCAATTCTGGTCATTTTGAAATAAAATTTGAATTTTTCTGTTTGTTTGGACATCCTATTGTTTTATGTTTATTTTGTGCTCAAGAGGTTGTAAACATGGTGGATCAAGGCATAGACTTTCTAAGACCCATCGTTCCCATGGAAGCCATTTCAAACTTGGTTGTCTATGAGACTCTTCTTTAGTTTCAGTTTTCATTGAAGAGGTCACGTTAAAGATCACAGAGTTGAAGGAAGGTAGCCCAGCTGGTAGAGAGGCCCAGTCTCAAAAGGATGCCTGGGGACGGCCACCCAAGTTTGACCTCTGGTCTCTACATTCACTAGCACACATGTACATGTGCACATATGATTGCACACACACACACACACACATAGTAGGGAAACCACATTGCCTGTCCTCATCAAAGCAAAGAGAAACATGTTAAACTGCTTAAGGAATGCACTCACTCCCAGTCCTGTGAACAGATGTGCTCCACACGGCTGCCTGTTACTGAACATCAAGAAGTTGGTGCTTAGTACTAGTGACATATAGCTTTAAGGGAGCCAAGAGATCGGAAAAGCAAAGCAGTTCTCACCCCCTCCCCCACCCCCAAACCAGCATCATTGGAAAATCCTTTTCCTTCTGTCTGGCTTCAGCAGCACCCGTCTTGGTTTCCGTGAGACGGTGACTTTTCTTGAACTGGTTTCGTGTCAGCTTTTTCCTCATTTGAGAGGTGGAGTCTGAGTGTGAACTGCTTAAGAATGCACTGTTTGCTGTTTAATTTGGCCGGGGAAGATGGAATTCATCAGGCACCGTCTGTTCAGATGAACTTTAAGCAAGAGCAAGCAAAGCGTTTGTGGTGCTCACCCCACACTCTATACACATCGTCTTCCAAACACTGAAGATGTGAAAGTCCAAGATCTCCCAAGAAGAGCAAAGAACATGTGACATCTTATCTCCTGCCCTGGGTTATCTGGAGTGGGAAGTGGTTGTTAGAGGGAAAATGGGTCACTTTTTTAAAAATTAGGCTGTAATAAAACTAAAAAGAAAAAAATTGCCCCCAAGTTCTCTTATCTGGAATTTATCTTAAGACTGTGTTTTAATTTGTGTGCCACAGTTCCCTGACTCTCCTATAGTTTTGGGGGACCACCTTTCCCCCATAACCTGATGGTTAATGCATTTAAGTGGTCCTTCCAGAACCATTTGGAATATTACAGAATTTTAAAGCATCTGTGAATGCTTTAAAAAATTTTAGAAAAAATTTAGAAAAGAATATTTCTAAAGTTCACATTTCAGACTATTCATTTTCAGTCAGTTAAATACATTTTATGGTATAGAAGTGAATTTATTATGGAGCTGTTGATTTCAAAACGAGACAAAGCAAGTGAGTGCACACACACACACACACACACACACACAAATTAAATATTATTAAAGCTGCAGTTTTCCACAGCCATGGACATTCCAATTGAGAATGAAAGGAAGCAGTTGTTCAAGAATGCAAAATAATTTATTTAACATGACCTCATTCTTTAGGAATTTAAGTCATTGCTGTAAAAGTACATTGCACGATTTGTCTAGGTTGCTTTAATAATAATATAAAAGTTGTTACTATGATGGCACTGGAAGAAACACAAGGACCCTTGTCACCTGTCTGCTAAGCACACATTTCAAACCAACATTCTTCTTCAGTGTTGCATAGCCACTGGCATTTGTGTGCAGCAGGAGTTTTCCCTCAGGAGTCCCTGCTTATGTTAAAGTAGTTCTGGTAGCTAATGAATCAGGGTGGGAGGGAAGGCCTGTGAACTCAATTCAACAAGGACGTTCAAGCCCACTGTAGTAGACTGCAGGCAGGAATAAAGATTCAAATGAAGAACCACGACAAACCTAGAAATCCACTTTGGTCTTCTGTTTTAAACAATCGCTCAACACTTGCAAAAATAATCTACTAAATTAACTTATTATGGTGTGAAATAATGCCACAGCTGTATTGCTCATGTTTTAAAAGGAAGGAAGGTAATTTCAAAATTATATACTTAGCTTCAGAATTACATAGTAACATGCTTGTTCCAAGGTTACCTATCTTTAAAGACCCAAGATTATATCCTGTGTATGATAATTTAATGCTTGGAATATAGCATGAATTTATGGTCCATTAATTTTTAGATATTGCTAGCCATTCATGTTTTGTTTTCTTGCTGCCTGTATACACTACTGTGAATGCTTCAGGCACTATAGATTTCCACTGGGCCACTCTTTAGAACTCATATTCCAGGGGTTCTATTAAAGAAAAGAAAATAGGAAAATGTGTTTATAGTAAATATGTGGACATTTGCAAGGGAACGGGAGCGAATGCCACCCTTCTCAGTCTCTCTGTTTATGTGAGTAGCTTTTCTTCCAGCAATGATAAGGCACCCCAGAAACGGTCACTAATCTTTGTAACACCCTGGAGGGAAAGTAGTGAGAATTATTATCTTTATATGGCAGGTGAAATACTTAGGTAGAGGTAGATTAAATGACTTGGCCAGGTCACTCTCCAAGTCAGTTATGAAGCTCAAAATAAAACTCCAGACTCCTGTTTCTCCCTTCTTGTGACTCATGGCACCTGGCACACAGATACTGGCCTGTCCGTGTCCTTCACTGCCAAACACTTCCGAAGGAGCCAGTGGTTTAGAGATCAAAAGTGTTCGGGAGCCTGGCTGCGTGGCATTTGCACATGTGTGATCTGAACCTATGATGAGATGTTCTGAGGGTACTCTGGTCATTCTGAAGGAACTCATGTATTAGAGAGAGCCAGGGAAGCTCTCACCAACCTGGCCTCGGGAAGAGCTAGATGGCACATAAGTTAGTTGCTTGCCTTAATTCCTTTAGATGTGTGTAATTTCTTCAACGTGGGGTGGGGTGGGGTGGGGCAGAGTAGAGTATGTGTGGAGTGTGTGGGCATGTGTAGGGGAGGCAGGGGGTGGGTATGTGGTATGGGCTTGCACGTGTGTGGAGGCCTGAGGTTGACCTTGACCCTTCTTCAGTTGCTGTCTGCCTCCTTTTCTGGAAAACAAAACAAAACAATCTTTCACTGAACCTGGACTACATGGATTTAGTTCAACTAGCTGGCTGTCAACCTCGGAAATCCTTCTGTTCCAACCTCCCCATCACTGGGATTCCATGTGAACACAAGCATAGAATCATATCCATCATTATCTGTCTGTCTATCTATCTATCTATCTATCTATCTATCTATCTATCTATCTATCTATCATCTATCACCTACCTACCTGCCTATCTATCTGCAGTGTGGTACTGGGGACTGAATTCGGATCCTCAGGCTGGGCTGTAGAAGTTTTACTCACTGAGCCATCTCTCTAATTTCTTCGACATTGAGAGCGATTCAATCTGTCTTATAACTTTCATTTCTTCTTAATAATTTCTTATCGTAAATAATATTAGAGTTAACGCTGACAGACATGGCTTCTAGCCTCAGAAGCCAAGACCTGTTTGGACTGCAATCACCCCCCCCCCTCCGAGTACATCTCTCTCTCTCTCTCTCTCTCTCTCTCTCTCTCTCTCTCTCTCTCTCTCTCGTATTTTTGCTTTCGGCTGTATTTATTTAGCTTGGACAGCTAGCAGTGGGGCCTCCAGTTCTTCTCTTCCACAAAGACAGGCTATAAACTTAGACGATCTTGCTCCTTTCGATGGCTGGGTTGCCCCGCCAAGCATTCCTGTGGCTCCATATGCAATAGCTGGAATGAAAGTCCCCTCCATCTTTGCTTGTTGCTTCCAGGATGGTATGTGAGGCTAGCATCACAGCCATACTTTGTGCTCTGGAGCCTGTTAGCTGAGGTGGAAGTTTGAGTTGACTTCACTGTTCTGTTGGTGTGGTAAGCACTTTCACCCATAATATGACCAGACAGGTGTTGTTCTGCTGCTAACTGAGTTCCCAGCTGTCCTCCTCCACACAGACCAGGCAGAATCGGGTATTCTGTCCTCTCAGGCAGGGCTGGAGACTCATTGAGCCCGAGATGGAGGTCTTCCTTGCAGGATATGGTCATATCGATGCCAGAAGATGGTCGGGAAAGCCTGGCTGGCTAACAAAGACGGGCCTTCAGCGACTGGGCGTAGCTCCGGCTCTACATCCCCTTGGCAGCTGCTCAGAGGCCGCTGCAGTGCGGCCAGCCAGCAAAACTAGGAAATAAGGACCTCCTTTATTTACTCAGGCTGCTGAATCATGGGCATTCCTGTCTGCTTGGAGAAAAGTCAGGCGGCTCTCCTTTCCACGGAAAGTCTCGGGAGTGCTGGAGACTTTCATCTCCAAGTGTTCACACACTTGTTTTAATGTGCTTTATGGAAATGGTGAAACCCAGCAAGTGCGGTCACCGTAGAAAAACATCTGCACCAGCTATGCTCACGCATTTGCAACTTTAAATAGCCTTTCAGTCTGCAGAGTGGACTCCCATCAAACACGGCTCCCCCCAACTGTAAGACCGTGCCCTGGCTTTCTTTGAGTCAAGGAGGATGACAAAGTGACTGGTTCCACAGTCTGAAATCTAACGCTCGTTCAGAAGGACCTCATAGCGTAATGTACCACGTTACGTAATGTACGATATGAGTTGCCAGAATACAGACAGACAGAAAGTGACCAAGGGAGAAAGTTCCAGTTGATTCTGAATCTGGACTTGAAAGAATCCACCATGGCTTTCCCATGAAGTAGAAAATGCAAGTGCACTTCTTTAGTTTTTTTTAAATTTTTTTGTACTGGTAATTGAAGCATTCCTTTGCAGTGCTTAAATTAACAGGGATAGGCAGTTCTGAAAGTATCGGTGGACCTCAGAGGTGGATCGGCTTGAGAAGACAGGATGCTGTCAGCACGTGGGCCAAGCCCTAGGCAGTTTAGCTTCTAGCTTCTTCCTGTGTCTGCACATTTATGGCACTGGCCAGGGAACCTTTCACCATCTTGTTTTCAAAGCAGAATTCAACCTTTTGGAGAAGAGGCCTTCATTGTCATATTCATTCATTCACCTATTTATTCATTCATTTATTTATATTCTCTCTGTCCCTCCCTCCCTCTCTGCCCACTGAATAGCACTCTTGGCCCTAAGTTGCCCTGCTCTGTCCACTGTCTCCCCCCCCACCAAGATGTATGGGGTTTGTAGGTGATTCTTATGTTCTTGGGCTACAGGCATGAGGCTGGGGTGGAACAGTGGATTCATACATCTGCAGTGATGATGTGTCACACCCAGACCCAGTGTAGGATTTAATGATAAATGGTCCTGCTAGGATCTGGGGCGCACGGTTCATCTCCTACCCGTCGGGAGGGATGGTGGATGTTCATTCAGGGTTTTCTCTGAATGTGCAAATGAGATGATGTGCTTGAAGATATTTAAAAAAAAACAGCAGGACTCAGAAGTAAAAGACAAGTGTGAAATATGGCAGAATTTGCAACCTTGAACGCTGAATACATTTATTAATGGTTGGAATTGGAAGACTCTATAGGAAAATTAGGTTATTTCAAGGATTCAAAGTGTAGGTACCTTTTAAAGGGAATACTCAGTCACTGTTGAGTTGTTTTTGCTGTTGTTATCTTGACTGTTTGGTTTGTTTGCTTTTGGTTTAGTCTTTGCTTCCCAGTGTGCTGCGTCATGGGCCGAGCTCCTTTGCATATGTGTCTCATGTGTCCTTTGCATATGTGTTTGTTTCATGTGTCCATGTGACTCTTACCTGGAAACCCCCAAGCCTGTCATATGACCTGAACCCCCAAGCCTGTCAGAGGCTGCACACACACGCATGAGGGGCTGAGGAACTGTGTAAGCCACAGACAGAATCAGGAGGTTTTTGACTTACTTTGCTGCAGTGGGCAAGGATCCAGGAATGGTGTTTGGTTGTTTTCTCAGGGTGAGAGGGCTGCCATCTGGCCTCGATAGTGAGATGGCCTTGTCATCGGTTTCTCCATGCAGGAAAGGAACGATCCTCATCTGTTTCCTGTGGATAAGGAAGAGGCTGACAATCTAGTAAAATCTTGTTACTTTAAAGAAAGCAGACACGGAATGCGTTTCATAAAGCCGGCCGGGTCCTGCTTTTGTGTTCACTGGAGTGTGTGTGTGTGTGTGTGTGTGTGTGTGTGTGTGTGTGAGCCTTAGTGCCAAAGCACTGAACTTTCTGGATTCTTTTCTCATCAAAAACTTTTAGAATATTGCAGTTGAACGTGTATTTGTAACCCAACACTGTCATCCACTCTCCCAGCTAGCCTGCATTGTCTTTAATTTTCTCTACCTTTGAAAAATATTATCTTTTGTATTTTGAACTCTTCTGAAATTCTGGCTTTGAGAAAGAAATTATAAAAAGCAAAAGAGGTTTTACAACATGTTTTCAGACAGTCCTATTTTTTATTTGGGTATTAGGGAAGTAGGAGGAGGGAAAGGGGCATATGCCATGTGAGTTAAAAAAAAAAAAAAGCAAGAAAGGAAGAAAAAAGGAAAAACCCAGCCCATGTAAATGTAAGGCAGATTCCTTCACGAGTCATGTGTTCGCAGTATCTGGTTGGCGGCCGTGTTCTTCTGCTCTGTGTTGCACATAAATCTCTCTGCATTTACCATAATCATTTATCACTTTTCCTGTTTCCAGTTTTTCACAAGTCTCTTTGTCTCTGCTCACCTCAAAGCGCAGGTCCTGTTTAGCAAAGGAAGTCCAGGCCGCTGATGCTTTTCACAGAAGGAAGAGATGGTGGGCCACCTCTTGAACTTTTCCAACAAAATGCAAGATTACGATCTGGTCCTCCCGAAACTCGCAATTTTTTTTTTCTTGATCCTGGCTGATCCTAGCTGTATGTAATATCTCGCAGAGCCTTCTAACATTTAATAATCCATTTTTTGGCCTACAGTTTCTGAATCTTTCCGTTATTGAGGAAAAACCTGGTTGTCTTTCATTACACAAGACATAATTATTATTGTGTTTTCCGTCTCCTTTTATGTGCTTACTTTTTAATATTTTTTTGCTGAAAGCAATAAGGTCTGTATCAATAAGAACCCCAAAGAAGACTTTTGGTCTGCAGAATTGCCTTTTTATAGAAAAACAAGCAAAATGCAGAGGGAGTTTTTTATTAAATATTAGACATCTGGGTTGACTGCATTAATTTTAAATCACTCCTGTAATATTTCCTCTTTTCATTTGCTTCTTCACATGCTCACAGAATATGCAAATCATTGTAGAATGAATACAAAAGAAACATTAAATATATTAAAATCTGTATTTTAATAAAATTGTCAATGTGTAATATATGCCTCACTTCTAAGGAAAAATGATAAAAGTAATAAAGGGGTAATTTAGACATAGAACTCTTTAATATCTTTTTGTATTTTACAAACCCGCAAACCGTAAAGGAAGAGTAAAAGCCTGGGGCTCAGATCTGAACCGTTCCCTCCCTCCCCTCCCCCAGAGGCTCAGGATGGCCTGGGTGCGAGCCCGTGCTGGACCGGAGCGCATAGCTCACCCTTGAGCCCTCAGCATGTGTAACAATGTGTCCTGTTGCCCCTCGTTGCAGATGGCGTTGATGTTGAGGACGACCCCAGCTGCTCTTGGCCAGCCTCCTCGCCTTCCAGTAAGGACCAGACATCCCCCAGCCACGGAGAAGGCTGCGATTTCGGAGAGGAAGAGGGTGGCCCTGGCCTGCCGTACCCGTGCCAGTTCTGTGACAAGTCCTTTAGCCGCCTCAGCTACCTAAAACACCATGAGCAGAGCCACAGCGACAAGCTGCCCTTCAAGTGCACCTACTGCAGTCGGCTCTTCAAACACAAGCGGAGCCGTGACCGGCACATAAAGCTCCACACAGGGGACAAGAAGTACCACTGTAGCGAGTGCGACGCGGCCTTCTCCCGGAGCGATCATCTCAAGATCCACTTAAAGACTCACACCTCCAACAAGCCATACAAATGCGCAGTCTGTCGCAGAGGGTTCCTGTCCTCTAGCTCCTTGCACGGACATATGCAGGTTCATGAGAGGAACAAGGACGGCTCCCAGTCTGGCTCCAGGATGGAGGACTGGAAGATGAAGGACACTCAGAAGTGCAGCCAGTGTGAGGAGGGCTTTGACTTCCCGGAGGACCTCCAGAAGCACATTGCAGAATGCCACCCCGAGTGCTCCCCAAATGAGGACCGAGCGGCCCTTCAGTGCATGTACTGCCACGAGCTGTTTGTGGAGGAGACCTCCCTCATGAGCCACATAGAGCAGGTACACGGCGGGGAGAAGAAGAACTCGTGTAGCATCTGCTCCGAGAGCTTCCTCACCGTGGAGGAGCTGTACAGCCACATGGACAGTCACCAGCAACCGGAGTCCTGCAATCACAGCAACAGCCCGTCCCTGGTCACTGTGGGATACACCTCTGTGTCCAGCACGACTCCAGACTCCAACCTCTCGGTGGACAGCTCAACCATGGTGGAGGCCGCACCACCAATTCCAAAGAGCCGCGGGAGGAAGCGGGCTGCTCAGCAGACCTCCGACATGACTGGCCCCTCCAGCAAACAGGCGAAAGTCACCTACAGCTGTATTTACTGCAACAAGCAGTTATTTTCGAGTCTCGCCGTTCTGCAGATTCACTTGAAAACTATGCATTTAGATAAGCCTGAACAGGCTCATATCTGTCAGTATTGCCTGGAGGTCTTGCCCTCTCTCTATAACCTAAATGAACATCTTAAGCAAGTGCATGAAGCTCAGG
Source organism: Apodemus sylvaticus (assembly GCF_947179515.1). NCBI lineage: Eukaryota > Metazoa > Chordata > Mammalia > Rodentia > Muridae > Apodemus > Apodemus sylvaticus. The sequence continues at coordinate 91,603,518 of NC_067484.1, forward strand.
ACCCAGGCCTGATTGTTTCGGCCATGCCTGCCATTGTTTACCAGTGCAACTTCTGTTCCGAAGTTGTCAATGACCTCAACACCCTTCAGGAGCACATCCGGTGTTCTCACGGGTTTGCCAATCCCGCAGCCAAGGACAGCAATGCGTTCTTTTGCCCCCACTGTTACATGGGGTTTCTCACTGACTCTTCCCTTGAAGAGCACATAAGACAGGTCCATTGTGACCTCAGCGGCTCCCGGTTTGGGTCTCCTGTGCTTGGGACTCCTAAAGAACCGGTAGTTGAAGTCTACTCCTGTTCCTATTGTACAAATTCGCCAATATTCAACAGTGTTCTTAAACTGAATAAGCATATTAAAGAGAATCATAAAAACATTCCCTTAGCCCTGAATTATATTCACAACGGGAAGAAATCCCGGGCCTTGAGTCCCTTGTCTCCTGTGGCAATAGAACAGACATCTCTTAAGATGATGCAGGCAGTGGGAGGTGGCCCTGCCCGTGCTGCCGGAGAGTATATCTGTAATCAGTGTGGTGCTAAGTACACGTCCCTAGATAGTTTTCAGACTCACCTCAAAACCCATTTGGACACCGTGCTGCCAAAACTGACCTGCCCTCAGTGTAACAAAGAATTCCCCAACCAAGAGTCCTTGCTAAAGCACGTGACCATACACTTCATGATCACCTCAACCTACTACATCTGTGAGAGCTGCGACAAGCAGTTCACCTCTGTGGATGACCTCCAGAAGCACCTGCTGGACATGCACACCTTTGTCTTCTTCCGCTGCACCCTGTGCCAGGAAGTGTTCGACTCCAAGGTCTCCATCCAGCTGCACTTGGCCGTGAAGCACAGTAACGAGAAGAAGGTGTACCGGTGCACATCCTGCAACTGGGACTTCCGCAACGAGACCGACCTGCAGCTGCACGTGAAGCACAACCACCTGGAGAACCAAGGCAAAGTGCACAAGTGCATCTTCTGCGGCGAGTCGTTCGGCACCGAGGTGGAGCTGCAGTGTCACATCACCACACACAGCAAGAAGTACAACTGCAGGTTCTGCAGCAAGGCCTTCCACGCCGTCATCCTGCTAGAGAAGCACCTGCGGGAGAAGCACTGCGTGTTTGAAACCAAGACCCCCAACTGTGGCACCAACGGGGCCTCTGAGCAGGTGCAGAAGGAGGAGGCTGAGCTGCAGACCCTGCTCACCAACAGCCAGGAGTCCCATAACAGTCACGATGGGAGCGAGGAGGACGTGGACAGCTCTGAACCCATGTATGGCTGCGACATCTGCGGGGCGGCCTACACCATGGAGACTCTGCTGCAGAACCACCAGCTCCGGGACCACAACATCAGACCCGGAGAGAGCGCCATCGTGAAGAAGAAGGCGGAGCTCATTAAAGGGAATTACAAGTGCAACGTTTGCTCGAGAACCTTCTTCTCTGAAAACGGGCTCCGTGAACATATGCAGACCCACTTAGGCCCTGTGAAACACTACATGTGCCCTATCTGTGGAGAACGCTTCCCTTCCCTGTTAACTCTCACAGAACACAAAGTTACACACAGCAAGAGCCTGGATACTGGGAACTGTCGTATTTGCAAGATGCCCCTGCAGAGTGAAGAGGAGTTTTTGGAGCACTGCCAGATGCACCCTGACCTGAGGAATTCCCTGACTGGGTTTCGCTGTGTGGTGTGCATGCAGACTGTGACCTCCACCTTGGAACTCAAAATCCATGGGACCTTCCACATGCAGAAGACGGGGAACGGATCCTCCGTGCAGACCACTGGGCGTGGCCAGCACGTTCAGAAACTGTATAAGTGCGCATCTTGTCTCAAAGAGTTCCGTTCCAAGCAAGATCTGGTGAAACTTGACATCAACGGCCTGCCATATGGTCTGTGTGCCGGCTGCGTGAATCTCAGTAAGAGCAGTAGCCCGGGCCTCAGTCTCCCTCCTGGCGCCAGCAGACCAGGCTTGGGCCAGAATGAGAGTCTGAGCGCCATGGAAGGAAAAGGCAAGGCAGGGGGGCTGAAGACGCGCTGCTCGAGCTGCAATGTCAAGTTTGAGTCTGAAAGCGAACTGCAGAACCACATCCAGACGGTGCACCGGGAGCTCATGCCAGATGCCAACAGCACACAGTTGAAAACGCCCCAAGTGTCGCCTATGCCCAGAATCAGTCCCTCCCAGTCAGATGAGGTAACTCGGGTTTCTCAAGCTTGCTGTTTTCCCTCCTTCAAACACTACCACCACTTTATAGTCAAGCTCGCCACGGCCTTATCTACTTTCCGTGTGCCAGGAGATGCGTAGTTTGAAATGCAATGTTTTTCTCCCTATAGCCATTAACTAACAATTATTTGGTTCCTGATTAGTAGCATTTTGGCTTGAATGGTGCAAAATAGGACTAATTCCAGTCTCCCTGGGACATTGTCTTCTCTCTGACTGAGGAGACTGGCTCTCACGCCAATCCTACTGAGATCTGGAATCTCACTGTAGCTTCACCACACATTGAAATTCCCAGCTATGACTTGTGTGTATGGCAAAGTGATAATGACACATGAGTATGGTAGTGTGAGCCAACGTGTTGGCTTGAAGTCAATTTTACACACACACACACACACACACACACACACACACACACACACACGTAACAAATTAGGTAGGGGTGTTTTTTAATACATGTTGACAACACTCACTGTTTTTCTTTGTCTTCTGGGTAGTGAGGAAAATACTTTGTACAACGGGGGTTTTTCAAAGCGCCCACATTTATCTGCTTAAAGACACCCTCTCAGAGCCTTTACTCTCTGGGTTCCAAAATGAAGGTTTATTCCCCCGTCAGTTCCAGAGTCCTGCATCTGCATGTTTCCTTTGGCACAGTATGTAGGAGAAGCACATTCATTAACAATGCAATTGTAGTTTTATGAATTTATGAATTCCTCGGAGCTGATCCGAGGAGGGCTCTGTAGAATATCATTCCTTTTGGCTTCCTCACCTCCGCTTCCCTACCTGCTCCTATCTGGAGATCCATCCAAATGAAAACCCCAGGGAGACCCTTGTCCCTTCCAGGTGGGGTTCCTGTAAGTTTCTTATCTTGTCTCTGCACTCAAACTCTCGGAGGGCTCCCGGCATCTCCCCACAGATAGCCATCAGGCAGCCAGTAGGGGAGAAAGGAACAGGCGACACGACACAGATCCCCGCCTCACCGGGGAGGTGGCATCTGCACGACAGGCAGACTCCCAAACTCTGAAGCTGTTCTTCCATCTTCCCTGCCCGAGTGAATCTGCACTTTTCTCCCATTTAAATAAATGAAATCCTCTCAGACTGATGGACACGGCTGGAAGAACATAGTTTGGAGAGTGGTCCCTGGCTCAAGTGCCACATCCTATCCAGCAGCCCCTGAAACAAGTCATACTAGAAACCTATGACATGTTTAAGGTTGTATAAACATTGTATAAAGTAAAGAGACGGCATGGTAAAGATGTGTGTTTGTGTGCTTTTGAAGCACAAGCCCACTCTCTCCTTCCTCCCTTTCTTTCTTCTCTCCTCCACTGGGTTAAAATCAGCCTGAAATAACACTGCAGATACAGTTTGCTGTCTTCTTAGACAAGACTGTTTCTTGAACTTCAGTGTCAAGTTTGAGTCTGAAAGCAGACTGCGTTTCTTAACCCGTCTTTCTTAGTGTGGGTGCTTTGGAAAACTCCTGTTGTGCAAAGGATTTTCCCTCACCCAGAATACAATATGCAGTTGTAGAATATGGCTAATGATACTATTAGCCAGAGTGTCATTGGCTTAAGGCAATAGAAATAACTATGTTAGCAGAAGTTAGATGAATCCAGTGTATAAGTTAGGCCCCGTTCTTTCTCCCAGTCCCGGGCTCCCAGATAGGTCTCAGAATCAAAATGCATTTGTAAATAGCTTGGCCATATAACTATGTTCTTCTTTGACCAGATTATAACTAAAATATCACAGCCACACACTCTGCCCTGTGGCTGGTGGCCTGGGCTCGAGTACCATGTGTCCAGTCTCCTCACAATTTCCTAGGCGGATTTCTCAGTGTCTCAGAATCTCCCTCATTCGATACTTTTTATTTTTCTTCTAAGGCTTGTATCTGGTTTTCTTTCCATTTTTTTATTAGTATCGTTAATGGGTTAGCCATGAGCTTTGATTCATCGCCTGGACAGCTTACAACTTATTTAAGCTGTCCAGTGTCTTCCGTTTGGCTAGTTACCTCTCCTTCAGCGCTGGCCGCTTTTTTCATGTCTCCTCTGTGTCTTCCTCAGTTCTCCTACCTGCTGGTTCACAGCCTTCTCCTCAGTCTGTCTCGCCCATGTTCTCCTTTGTGTACTCTCACTATTTCTCAGAATCCTTTCTTCCTGCCTCTTTCCCACCTCCTATTTTTTGCCTCAGCTCATTGGCCATCACCTTTTTCTTTTTTGGGGGGAGCGAGGGGGGCAGGTGTTGCTTGTAAGAGATTCTCTCTACAATGTAGAACCTCTATTACCAGAGGATCCATCTTCAAATTTCTAGACTGTTCCTAAGCTGTTTTATGGTTTTTAAATGTTACAAAATAAGAGGCTGCAGTGCTTGGGTGATGACGAGCTTGCAGAACAAGCAAGAGACCCTGAGTTACAATCCTCAGAGCCCCCTGGAAGCTGGGAGATGGGGTGGGAAAGGTCCTGAGTTTACTCACCACGAGCCCAGCTAGAGCAGTCAGCTCCGCTGAGAGACCCTGTCTCAAAAGATGGAGGAAGATACCCGGTGTTGACCTCTGACCTCCACACAAATATGCACAGGCTAGTGCACCCACACATATGTGTATACCCCACACACAAGTTTAAGGTTGTTTTTAAAGTTGCAAAGTAAGCATTCATAAAGCACTTATGTAGAGAATCGCTCGTCTCCTTTTTGTGGGAATTTGAGTGTCTGTGGTTTACCTGAGCAGCATGCAAACACGGGTTAGAATGACTGCATTCATGTGTGCATAACCGTGATTTTCTGTGTTGACTGTCAAGAGTGGAACAGACGGCTTGCTTCTTAGGTTGCTTCTGAAGATGTCCACGCCCGTCTTTTTCCTTATGCGTTCATGGCTCTGATACTTACAAATCGCACTGTTTATTTGTTCTACTTGAAGTGGAATGCTTACAGAATGAAAGCAGGCACATGACGAACATGGACATATTAATTCAGTTACAGTTACTTGTCTGGAAAAGCGCTCTTGGCCTCTCAGGTTTTTTCCTTGAGTCCTGTGCTTCCAAGGCTGGCGCGAGGTTGCTGAGGTAAATCCTCAGTCAGAAAGCTTATCCTTAAACCATGGCCTGTCTTCAGTTATTCCTAAAATAGTAATGATAGAAAGTTTACTTGTCGTCTATATTTCATAAGTCACCAGAATATTTTTAAAGCACTAACATCCACATGATGGTTTTTAAATACGTAACTATCAATGGTCAAAACAACTTTTATGCTGAAAGTTATCTCCCTTTGAAACTTTACTTTAAAAAAAAATGCTTGCAGAGGTGGCCTTCATTGACCAGATATTAGGATTTAATTTATAAATATTTTCTTTTTTCATAACAATCTGAATGTTTTTTCCAATATGATCATTGTCATGACTATTGCTATTTTAAAGTTCATTATTCTGTTTCAGTTATAAAGTTGTATGTAATTAATACTTTCTCAAATTAGGAATATACATATTATTTGGAATTACAGAAAAATTGCCCAAATACACATAAAGATTTCTACTTCAATAATTCTACCACTAATATAATATGGTAGTAGAAGAAATAATATTGTATAATGTATTGTGTAATAAGTATTTGTTGACATCTGTGGTCAGTTATGTTGAATTTTTGATTTTCCTTTATACATGATGTGTAATTTGAAGAGGGTCCCAGCAGATAAAAGAGAAGTTACTATATATGTCTTTACCAAAAGCCCAACGGTGTATCATTTGCAGGTGAATTTTACTACAAATGAACTGTGGGTTCCATGACTCTCGTGTTAGAGGCCTTGGGTTTTCTGAAGGCCTCCGCCACCAAGCCCCAAGGGAGCTCTTCCCAGCTTTTCTTGCTGAGGCTTCAAAGGAGAGAGGAAGGTGACAGGAGACAAGAAAGCCCAGACACAGATTTTTGTTTTGAGAGTTCAGATTTACTGAACCATGACTTGTGATCACATATGGATGCCAGCAGACACTCACCTGCACATGGCAGAGACGTGTGCTTATGTGCATGTGTGCATTTGATTGGTGCTAGATTATATATTCAAACAGATTTAAATTTGAATATAAATCTAGAGTTGTGATACTATTCAGTCCTCCAGATGGATACGAGTCAAGGTATATGACACTCAAGGAAGGATAACTGCAGGCAGCGGTCACATGGTGGAGGCATGTGGAAGTGAATTCAAACCCATTTCCCTTGTGCGATGTCTTCTGACGTCATGAAAAAATGTTTTCTTGAAGTTTGCTCCCATGATTATTAATTGAAATTTTCCACTAGACTTTGGGATTTGGTATTTGAGGAGAGCCTCACCCTTGATGCTCCTCAAGGGTTGACTGTGATGTAAATTTGCATATTACCTACCATGTTCAGGTATAGGAGAGCCTATCAGAGAGGAAACTCTGGCCACCCAGCTTTAACTACACAAGGGTGCCTTGCAGACTTCCTGACATTTTCAATATGAATGAATGGGAGCTCTCTGGGTTCATTCATGATGACCTGGAACTCCCATCAGTACCTCAGAAGGGTGTCACATGACCTCAAAGTTCTTCGATAGATGTCAGGAGAACATGGGGTCCTTCTGCCTCTGTTTTTTTGTTTTGTTTTGTTTTTCAGGATAGTTTGTAGTTTTCTCCTCACATCATTTCAACTCATATTAACCCAACCAATGCATTGGAATTACTCAATGATAAGGGCCATTATTACCATTGGAAAGGACAGTGGAGGCCATCTGATTTCAAACACCGTATTTTGGAGACCGGCAACCGGGCTCATATAAATTGAAATAAGCTAAGGTCATGTAGCTAGTAAGTGGCAGGCAAGAAAGTTCAGATCTGTACTCCAGCTCCAGATCTGGGCTCAGAACAATTGTGTTTGCTTCTCATTGAGATGTGGGTCTTGGCCGGCCTTGAACTTACCATGAGGCAGACTAGCCTGGAGCTGCTAGCTGAGTACAGGATGTACAGACATGTGCCATCGTATGAGCTGAGAGTCTCCTCTGCAGTTCCAGGCCCTTTGTCCTGGGGGCCTTCCAAGCCCAGGCCCCTGTCACCAGGTTCTGTAGTATTTCCAAACTCTCTTCTACCCACAGTCATTTCTCCTCATTGAAAAGGTCCTGGGTATCTGTCTCTGGTCCACCAACTTCTCCCTTTTCAGAAGCCGGCCACCGCCCCCTGGCCTGGCCTGGCTCACCTGCAGTGGCCTGCTCCTTTTAAACTACCACAAGTCCTTGTTTACATTGTTGTTCTACCTTTGCATGCTCTCTTCCTGTGGCTGCAGCCACTCCCCCTTCTGCAACTACCACAGTATACTGATGACTCTCCAGATTGTGCCTCCAGAGGGCAGGGTGGACCTCTGGGAACTGACAACAATGTGCTTAAAGGTTGACTATAGTTTTGGTTTTTGCCTGCATATTCCTGCCAGTAATTGCTGGATGTGAAATTACCATTCTTTTGCATGAGACTTATATCTCAGCTAAGATAGTATTAATTAATATGTTTGTTTGATTTTGTGTGTGTGCATGTGCTATACGTGTCTGTGTCAACATGCGCATGTAGGTGTACACACGGCCCTGTATATGTGCAGAGAAAAGAGGTAGACCCCAGGTGAATTCTCCTCTCTTATCTTTTGAGATGGTATCCCATCCTGAGCCTTGTGTTCACCAATGAGCTAGGCCAACAGGCCAGCTAATCTAGAGACCAGCCACCCCCAGCCACCCCCAGCCACCCCCAGCCACCCCCAGCCACCCCCAGCCACCCCCCCCCACCCCGGCAATGTTTTTATGCACACTTTTTCTGTGGGTTCTGGGGATCCAAATTCAGGTTCTCATGCTTGTACAGAAAGCACTTGACCCATTGCACCATCTCCTCAGCTCTCTAATGAAGCCTCCTCTTAAGAACAGTGATATCTTCCACTCAAATCCTCCCACTGAGATTTGGACTCAGTCTCAGTTGTCTGCTGGACACCCATGGCTGTCCACACAGCAGACTCAGACTTAAGCCCTTCAAGTTCTTCCTCCACATCAAGCTGTCACCGTTTATATATAGTGCTTCTCAACCTGTGCTTACAGTGCTTCTCAACCTGTGCTTACAGTGCTTCTCAACCTGCGCTTACAGTGCTTCTCAACCTGTGCTTACAGTGCTTCTCAACCTGTGCTTACAGTGCTTCTCAACCTGTGAATCGTGACCCCTCTGGAGGTTGCTTAGCAGATATCCCGTATATCAGATATTTTCATTGTGATTCATAACAGTAGCAAAATTAAACTTATGAAGTAGCAACAAACTAATTTTATGGATGGGGATCACCACAACTTGAGGAAAAAAAGGGTCACAGCATTAGGAAAGTTGAGAACTGATGGCAGACATATTGAGCATTCATAAAATACGTACATTAATTTATAGATAAGCTGATTGCTTTTCCAAAATTTACTTTAATGCTTTAGAGTCAGATGTAATGTCAGAATGCTAAAATAAGCTGAAAATTTTCAAGTTTCTGTTAAAAACTCATCTTAAATATAAAGGCCTGCTTCAAGTGTCAGATAACCAAAATTCTATCAATATACTTCTTGTATTAAAAATCCACTGTACATAAGAAAATGTTAGAAGGTAACCAGTTTCTAGATTTATATTGTTTTTATATCATAAGAATTTCCATATTAGGCTGAAAAATAGAGGGTTGAGAAAAAGATAGTTCTTTTTTATTTCAGGTCGTTGGTGCTAAGTTTTATGGAGTTGATATACAAGGAGCAAAAGATAAATGGTTACACTCCCTCTGAATAAGCCACATTTAAAACTTAAGGAAATTTATATGAGAATATAAATTCATGAGACTCAAGACATTCTTGGATACATTAAATTGCTTTGCCAAGTGCAATCTGCCTTCCAGATTTACTGTTATGTGTAATAGTTGTTTGGTATCTATGAAAAGAGCTAATGGTCTTGGCCTAAGTGTCTCTGGTCTTTGCTCCTGTTCTCTAAACCAGCTCCTATTGGCATGGCCCCGCACGCAGCTCAGGCCGTCGGGCCCTCCTCCATGACGGGACGGTCTGCTCACCTTGCCACTGTCTTTGCAGTGTGCTTTGAGAAGTTCGGAGTTAGGAATGATTTTCTGTACAACCATGCGTGTGCAGCTGTCAGCCTTTAGTTGCAGAAATTTACAATTACGAATGTTTTTTGTGTGTGTGTGTGTTTTTTGTGTGCAATCATGAGTGTGCCACTGTTGGCCTTGGGTTCAAAGCTAAAAAGCTTAGAATCCCTGGACATAGCCTCGGGGCTCCATCTGGGAGACTTATATTTTTGCTGCAATCAAGTCAAGATGGAAATTATTAAGTGTTTAAGAGGTTTGTTGAAAAATAGAAAGATGCATTCTGGATCGTGTTACCTACTATGTGGCGTGGATACGGACTTTCATTATATCAACTTTGAATTTCTAGAAATTTAACATTTTTATGTGCGTGAACTCTTCCAAACTCTTATTTTTGTTACATTTATTTATTTATTTATTTATTTATTTATTTATTTATTATTTGTGTGTGTGTGCAGAATGCATACACATGTGCATACTCACGCACAACTTGCAGGAGTTGGCTCTTTCCTTGCACTGTCTAGGTACTGAGGATTGAACTCAGATTGTCTGGCTTGGCGGCAAGCGCCCTTAACCACTGAGCCATCTCGCTGACCCCTGTCCAGTACTTAATAAGGAGACTGAATAGTGGGTTCCTTGAGATGTTACTTTGTTTTGACCTTTAAATTGTTCTCACCTATAAATCCATTTGACTCTGGAGCTGGAGAGACAACATAGTGGTTAAAAACACTTGCTGGTATGGAAGACTTAGGTTCAATTTTTAGCATCTGCACCAGGCAGCTCACAAGCCACTTATAACCAGGGGACCTGACTTCCACAGACATATACATCTACATGGTCCGCATACAGACAGATGCACATTAAAAAATAAAATTGAGAAATAAAAAGAATCTGAATCTTTTGAACTTCTGGTCTTAATCACTCTTGTTTTTCCAACTATCATCCCATAGTAGTGAGAAAAAATTATCATCTCCCCTTTCAAGCTGAATTAAACCAGTGCTTAATTGCACAGCAGCCGTGTTCATGGTCCTGGTCATTCCTGGACCCAGCCTTTCTTCCGCTTCTGGTGTGAGCGCCATGTCCCTGCACTCCAGGACCCCTCTCTGGCTGGCTGCTCCTTGTTTTATTGTGTCTTTTCTCTGCATCTTATTTCTATACAAGAGTTCAGCTGTCTCATTCACTCTTTCTCCCCATCTTAAAAAAAAAAGTCTCAGCAAATTTCAGCATTGAAAACCCACACAAGTTATAATCACTGAGCAGAATAAAACTATATTTTAAACGAGAAAATATCAAATTTTCAAGTTAAATAAATAGGCATAGCACAAAGAAAGCTTAAAAGTAGTAATTAAAAATACTTAGATCTGGCGGCTGGGTGTGGTGAATGCCTGCAGCAGCAGCATTGGCAGGTTGGAGGCAGAAGGAGCAGGATTGCAGGAGCCTCTTGTTGGACTGCAGGCCAGCCTGGCTCTGTGAGACTCTGCTGAAAACCAAATAGAAACAAGCAAATTATTTAAAAGCGTTGTATTAGTCAGGGTTCTCTAGAATCACAGAACATACGGGTAGTCTCTATATAGTTAGGGAATTTGTGATGACTTACGGCTTGTAGTCCAACTCCTCAACAATGGTCAGCAGCAGCTGTGGATGGAAGTCCAAGGATCTAGCAGTTGGTCAGTCTCATGAGGCAAGCAGGCAAGGAAGAATGAATGAGTCTTCCTTACAAGGTCCTTAAGTAGGTCTCCAGTAAAGGGTGTGGCCCAGATTAATGGCTGTAGGTCTCCTGCAGAGGGTGTGGCCCAGATTAAAGGCGTGTGCTACTGAGCCTTTAATTCCAGACAACCTTGAACTCAGAGATCTCCTTGTCTTAATCTTTTGGAAATCATAGCCACTATTCTTCAAGATATCCATGCCAAGATCCAGGTCAGAAACTTGTATCTCTGAGCCTCCAGATTAGGATCATAGGTGATTCTTCCAATTCTGGATTGTAGTTCATTCCAGATGTCAAGTTGACAACCAGGAATAGCCACTACAGCATGCAACCAATACAGGACTTAGTAAGTTATTTGGAAATAGAATTAGAAAGTAGAAAATAAGCAAACTGTGTTGATGAATTAAAAATACAATCTGGGCACTGCTATAAAGAAGTGAAGAAGGAAAAGGAATCCCAGAATGTAGAGGAAGGAAATACTCAAAGCTAAGAGTAGAGGCTGGTGAGGAAGCAGGCAGAGGCAGTACGGGGAGGGCAGGGCACTGACAAAATAAATGCCCAGGCCTCAGGTGAGATAAATTAGAAAACCAAAGATCATAAGTAACCTTAGTAAGGAAAAGAGGAGCCTCAACTTGAGTAGTAAAGATTTAAAAGACAGAGGGAGACAAGCCAAACCTAACAGTTACATTGTTTCTCAACTGAACCAAGAACACTAACTATCGTAAAGGGAGTAAAATTACCACTACTATGTGGTAAATAACCAAAGTTAAACAGCACTATTTAAACAGTGCCTGTCAATGCATTCCTAGATTCCTAAGAAATGAGTATGTGCTTAAATGAGTTCTGAGGACTGCCCATACTGGTTTTATGTATATACACTACCAGCCAGCATAAAGCAAAGCACACATTCCATGGAGTGAATGAAGATACTTCCCTTAATGATATGAGTCCATCCCATTTGCAATGGAGTAGTACTCAGTAATACAGAAAGACTTGTATAGCAAATACAGAAAGATTATACAGCCACTCAAATGACTTATATACTTAGTGTTGAAAGGTGAAACCAGATATATACAATGGGTCACTCTAGTCGTGCAGAATTTAAGAAGGGTGAAAGTTATCTATGACGATTGACATCAGAGCCTAGTTGTGCCTAGGCTGGAAGCACCTTGGGAGGAGTAGGAAGAATCCCCTGGGTGACGAAAGTACTCCGGCCTTGTTCTGTATGATGACTAGTGGGTGCACACATCTATCAATCTATTTATAAGCTCTGCTTGGTTTGCATGAGCCTGTTACGTCCCATTTTAACCATTACCCCCAAAGCCAAATATAAGGAGTAAGAACTACCCATTGTATGCATGCGTTTATGCTACTAGCCCGAAAGTTTCTATTGTATGGAAAAGGAGTTAGAATAATGTAAGTTATCAAACCAGGCCAGGGAGAGGCAGAGAGAGGGAGAGGAAGGGATCGGAGGAAGGGATCCCAGCAACATTAGAAGATTTAATAAATTCTTAAAAATTATCCTACAAATACCAAACCAAGCTGACTTTTAGAGTGAATTCTCCTAAATACAGAAATAGACCCATGGGTTTGCCAGAGTCTAAGAAAGGGAGAGCACTCCTTCTTATAATCTTCATATCGAAACAGATCAACATGGCAAAAAAGAAGAGTCAAAGTAAGCTTTGGTCAAGATTTTCTTCCTAAAATTTTAAGCAAAATATCAATTAAATGAAATCCCCTGTGTGACAAAAATAAGGTTTTATTATTATAAACTGGGCTCCTCACAAGAACACAAGGTGGGTTTAAGCTCCTGTAAACTTGACTAATTTACCACATTAGCAAATTAAAGAAGAAAGAAGATTATATGTTTATCTCTAGGATTCTGGACAAAATTAAACAGCGCCGTTTCATGCTTTAAAATACTAAACTAGGGAAGAAACAAGACCTTCCTTGACCTAATGAATACTATTTACAGTGTCACCATTAGCAACCAGTATAAAGTAAGAGAAGTTTTCATGAAATTAATAATTCACATTATTTCTGGTGGTAATCTGGTTTGTAGGTAACATAATTAAGTAAGACAAGCAAATATAGAAGTATAGCTCAAAAATGGAAACAGGTTAACCATCATACACACACACACACACACACACACACACACACACACACACACATATATATATAACCATAACCCATACCATACAGGGTATATGGGTTGTTTTGTTTTGTTTTTGTCTTTTTGTATATGAAATACCAAAAAGTATTTGCGCAGGCTCTGTATCCTCAGCCTCAGGCTCTGTATCCTCAGCCTCAGTACAGCCTCAGCTGCTGATACAAAAGAACTGATTCAAGCTATGTGCTGACTGCTCACAGGGTCACAAAACAAAAGGCCACCAAAGTATGAATTGTAACTAATTTTCTTTATACTAGGCAGAAAACGTGTATATTCAGAGACAAACTTATATAATACATAAAACACTTATATAAAAGGGATTAAACATTTTTGAGAGATATTTTTAAAGGCCAAAATAAATGACAAACTGCCGTTAGTTCATGCATCACGAGACAGTCACTCGCCCAAACTGTGGGAGTGATTCTTGCACTAGGTATCTAGGCAAAGTTTATTTGTTTGTCTGTTTGTTTTGCATTCATGTTTTTAATTTTTGGAACATGACAAGCAGTTCCAAAATACCTATGAAAAAAGGAAAGACCAAGAGATGCAAACACTCTGGGGGGAGCTGTGTTACATAATCATAATCTCAGCCTGGAGGCCATAGGAGTGGGATTGAGAGCTTAGAGATAGCCTGGGCTACATAGGAAGACAATCCACTCAGAGCAAAGATGCTCTTGGGGCAAACCATAGTCAAGGGAGAACTTTGCCAATTTATAACCAGCCTTCAGTAAAGAAGTAGATCCCAAATGAGGTGCTCCGATGAGAAGCATGTCCGAGACCTCAGGACTGGATGGGCTGTCCTGGCTCATCAGTGAGGAAGCAGATAAAGTATTAAATACATTAACTATTTGGAAAAAAACAAATTCTTGTCCATATATAAAAAACTAGTTCCAGGTGGTTTATTGATATACAGGTTTGAAAGATAAAGGCATAAATCTCTTGAAAAACTAGAGAAAATATTTTTATAAAGTTAGGTTAGAAATTTTTTTTTAAATAATGTAATGTGAACCACAAATTAAATGATTAGTATGTTCATCTTGATTAAATAAATAGCTGAAACAAACCCAGGGATGTGTGATGATAACATAGTGTCAGACATATACCTGAAACAAATAACAGCTTTAAAAATATGTTTAAGAAAGAGCCAAGAGTTGGTAGGACATCACAAACCATCAAAAATGAAAATAAGAAAACAAGAAAGACCTTTATCACAAGAAGGAAGTAAACATGTGGTATGCACAGATGTGACATAGAAACCCATTGGACTTATGGGAAATGTCAATGTGGAGGGCAAGAGGATTGTGGGGAAGGCCCCTGAGGAAGCCAAGGCAGGGCAAGAGATGTAATGTATGCTTTTGATATGTTACCTACATGCAACATGTTCATTATAGCATTTAGTACTTAACGATAAAGGCAGAACTGTAACTGCGTTGAGTGCCCTTCACTACACAGAGAAGACAAATGTAAAGCCAGCACTGTGCATAGCAGCAAAGGTTAAAATTCTAGTGGTGACCTCGTACCTGCCAAACCCAGGGAGCCGAGAAGCCCCTTCATTCATCAGTGCAAGTAAGCTGATCAGGTGTGGCAGCTGTACCCCATTCAGATGCTTTCCTTTCCTGTGCTATGTGAGCAGGTGTGATTTCCTGATTTGGGGGACATTTGGCTGTAGTATGAATTGGTTTCAATTTATGGCCGTGTAAGATAATAACTGAATTCTTGCTATATACGGAACATTGAGGTGTAAAGTTGTAAAGAGAAAATGCCTTATGCAAATAAAGTTCCTGGACCAGTATCATTCTGTGATTATAATCGCATGCTATAGTTATTTATATAAATTAGCTATACATTTTTATTCTCAATGTAGCACCTGGAAATCTCATGCAGTAATTAATATAGAGCAGTGGACGCAGACAAATGTCATCCTAGTAGTGCCTTATGCTGAGTCTGCAGGTTTTGTTGATGAGGAATAGCCGCTGTGGGCAGTTCTGTGCTTAGCACTGATTGGACAGAGCTAGGGGCCTAGAAGGGATTCGCTTTTCATTTGTCTGTTTTAGACAAACAGATTGAAGGCAACTGCCACATCCCAAGTCCTGAGGCAGGAGGTGAGCACTTATGAAAGGACAAGCATGACAGAGCAGTGTGGGTCAGGAAGGTACCTCAGGGAAAGCAGTCGGGATGGATGGTGACGGTTCATGGAGGCAGGGGACTGCTAAACATCCTCTACGGCTCTCACAGCACTGACTTGTGCTTCCTGAGTTCTCAAAATCCTTCCAAGTGAGACTTGGTGATTAAAGCAATAGGCACCTTGAGAAAGACTGAACCCTTTTCTTAAGAACTAAATATTGATGCCGTAGCTTAGACCCGCACATAAATAGAACATAAGATGTCTCATAAGTATGTAATGACCTATGCAGTTCACGTCATAAAGAGATGGAGAGGCAGATGAAGTCTTGTAAAATCCCCTGTATAGTGGCAAATAATTTATTTTATGGAATTAAACATGGCATTGCCTAAGCAAGCACTCAACTGAGTTTGTGCAGGTTTTGCTGAAGAAATGTGGTCACTAAGGGGAGATTAAGGGATAAATATAATAAATGCAGTATAATAAGAGATTTTTATTAGGACAAAAGTTCAAATACCAGTAGATAAAAATGTCTATGAGGCTTCCAAGCTTCCGTTTATTTACTGATACAATGGGCTTTATATCCACACTCTGTGTGTGCACATGCTTTCTAAGATGTAGAAGATGAATTTGTAGGAGATATCATGGAGCACAGCTGACACATTTAAACATGAAGCCTCTTAGTGAACAGAAAGCATGTGTGTGTGTGTGTGTGTGTGTATGGCATACACACACAATACATGGTACTCCATTGTGTATTATGATACCACTGTATACACACACTCCTGTTTATTCATGCATGCATGTAACTTATGCATGTAATTTTTTTCAATTAATTTAGCTTGACAATAAGGCTAGAATAATAGATTATTTTGTCAAGTTGTATCTTCCACAGTTGATGAAGTAGAAAAACATAATTGTTAAAATCAAACCGAGGAGTGCTGAAAACCAAAGACAAAGAAAAAAAAACCAGAAACCACAAGATTAAAATCTTATTTTATTTGCTCTGAGGTTAGAGGTTGTTTCAGTAAATACGAAAGATATAGTAGCAGTGAACGCTTGAGCATGCAAACAGAAAAAATAGCTGCGTGCAGGAAAGGAGAAGTATCCAGAGGTGGGACTGGAGTAAAACACATACAGAAAGGCAGGGAATTTACAAAGCACACAGGAAACATTGTCTGCAATAAGCATAGTAAACAGACGCTGAAATTAGATTTTTTTCATTCTAAGTCCAGAAAACAAATGAGTCACTTGAAAGTCAGTTAAAGGACATGTGTGATTGGAATCCATTGGCATTGCTTTCTGCTAATCACATAGAGAATTTGCATTGGAGGGGTGGAGGGGAAAAGTGGTGGCATTTTTATATTTGATTTTTATAGGATTTATAATTTTGATATATAGCCTTGGTTTATTTTAAACATATATTTGGATTACTTAATGCATTATTAGGAGAGAGTTGCTTTAAAGCAAACATATTTCATGATCTAAAAATTCAAGTGGTACTGATAAACTGAACTTACAGAATATGTTATGAACATAACTCATCTTGGAATGACTTTGGGATTCTTATATTTATATTGAGTTTGGCATGGGCTGTAAGGAAGCAAAAAGGAGCTCCAATAAAAGCATTTTTTCATGAAATAGTTGAGTTATAGGTAGTGACCATTTCTTTAGTAAAGTTTATTTCTTTTCTAAAAACAAGAGAAGGACAAGAAAGAAGGAGACACTGAGTACGGGGAAAAAAAATGGAGGGATAAATGCCTAAACTGGGAGGTTGGGAAAATCTGTCAGGAGGTGTCAGACTTCAATATCTGTAGCTATTCAGACTGGAGACAAAATGGGTTTGTAGAAGATTAATCTGTTTTTTAAATTTATTTCTAATCAAGTTTGTCTGTGTGGGGATGTGTGCATGTGAGTGTAGGTACCCATGGATGACAGTAGAGGGCGCTGCATCCTTTGTGCAGCTACAATTAGGGGCTTTTGTGAGCCTCCTGACCTGAACTAGGAACTGAACTCTGATCCTCAGTAAGAACAGCAAGCCTTCTTAATCACTGAGCCATCTCTCTAGCCCCAGTGGACAGATTGCTTTAGTGCCTTAAATGGCTGTGGGTTGAGATATTTTTGTCATTCCCAATTTAAATCATTTCAAAACAGGCATGCTATTCTGTCTAGGTTGAGTCAAGTCTAGCTGATTCTTTCTTTTAATCAATACCAAGTTTTAAACGCATGTTTCCATAAGAAACTAGTGATATGTTTTTAATGTTTCTCCTGGTAAAGACTGTAGCCTTCAGAGAACTGGTGTATCTTTATATCACCAAAATAACCATGGTGGCCAGGTAAGATGGCTCCGCATGTGAAGATGTATGCTTCCAAGCCTAGGACTCACAAAGTGGAGGGAGAAAGAGGACTCCTTCAAGTTGTCCTGTGTCTTGGACCTGTGCTCTATGGCATGTGCCTAGCCAAATAAAGACACAGAGCATACATACATACCCACTAAACTAAATAAATAAATGCAATCTATTTTTCTTAAAAAGGTAACCAGCAATTGAACTATTTTCAAAACAGTGACCAAGGTATTGCCTGAACTTATAACACCAAAACATCATAGAAGAAAGGAAACATAGAGAGTGTTTTGTCATATTTTCTATTAGATATTCTCTCTCTCTCTCTCTCTCTCTCTCTCTCTCTCTCTCTCTCTCTCTCTCTCTCTCTCTCTCTCTCTCTCTCGATTTTCCTGGTCTCATACTCTGTTCTGTGAAGGCCTTTCTCAATAGGTCAATTATGAAAGGACCTTGTAATTTCCCCACTTTTATATTCTGGGTCATTTTCATATGACTTTAGTTTTATGAGATATATGGTCAGAAAGAGTTGCACAGATGTTTTTCAGATCTCAAATTTACATTTCTGGGGTAATCTTCAGGTGGTGGCGAGAGCCTATCATCTTTTATGATACAGGATCTAAGATTGCTTGGTGATGGCAGTCTAGTCCCCTTCATGGTGTTTGGGACATCAGATCAGGTCTGCCGGGCAGTGTTCTAAAGAGAGAAATGGGCGCTGACCATTGGGCATCAGGAAATCTGTGACTGGAGTGTGGGTAATTGCTTGCTTTGATCATGTGATTCAAGCATCTAAAAACCTGATATCAGAAATGTGCTAAGATTATTCTCACCACCAATGTAACACCTTGCGCACACATCTGACATCATGGGCTGGGTCATAGTTAAAAGTACAAAGAAACTCTTTAGGATGGATATATAAAATATGTATGCAAAGCTTATAATAATTTTATATTTAGGATTTTAGGCATAATTTCTCTACATTTAGGCATTCTCAAAATTTCTCTGCATTTACATATTTCAAAAGTTAAAACTGAAGAAGCTTTAAAATAATTCTCATTCCCAGAACTTTGAATAAGCCATCCTCAACCTATAGAGTAAATTTTATGCTGAACTATGTATTGAGAAATAAGTACCTTCAAAGAAAGCAGCAGTCAGTCGCAAGAAGCGGCCATGGAGAGGTGACTTAACAGAGGTGGCTCTGTCCTTTGAACCCAGAGGAACCATGAGAAACTGTGAACACCCAATTTGACAGTGGCTACTGGTTGTGTTTCTTCTAGAAATAAGCTACTGTGTCAATAGCTGTGAATCCGTTCATGCCACTGTGTTCTAGAACAGCTTGGTGACTTTCTGTGGGTCATGTACAAGGTCACTTCATCTATGAAGCACATCTGTTCTATGATGGGATATTTGAGGCTGAAGGAGCTCACTTCCTTTGTCCACTTTGGTTCTCCATGCTTCTCTGCAAAGGATATCTGTGAAATACAAATATCATACTATCATATTATCAGATATGAAAGAGAGTGACTTATAATTGTTGAATTACTGCTGTGTGAGAGTGAAGTCCAGAGTTTTGGGTCCCCTGAACCTACAGAAAAGCCAGGTTAGCATGGTAGCCTGCTTGTAATTTCAGACATAGGATACAGCGACAGGTGATTTCCCAGAGTAAATCGGCTTGAGAGACTGTCTGTGTTGCTGAACTTGGGCTTAACTGAACTCTGGGTTGAGCCTCTCTGGGTTTGAGTCAAAATTTGAGTGACTGAGGTGGAAGTCTCTGTGACTAAGGTGCTAGTGTGACAGGGTAATTCCTGACATTCCCATGCATGCATCCACACCCAACACAAGCATGCTCTCACTCACCCTTGCAAACACACACACACACACACACACACACACACACACACACACACACACACACACACGGAAAAGGAGATGTAAAGGATATTTGGACATTTTTGAAAGGTGTTTTTAGAAAGACAAATGAGGAAGAACTTCAACAATTGAACTAGACAATTTCAATTCAGTTGGGGGTGTGTGGCTAAACTCAGCCTTCCCTCATGTGTCTAATACACTGGAACAGCACAAAACATTTTAGCATAGGGGAGGGGACGGAAGCACCACTCTGTCCTGAAAACTTAGTATAAACAACAGGAATAATGGAGTCAACACCCACGGCATTGTGTGGGTGTGACTGGAACTGGCTTTTTGACTGGGGTTTCAGAGGCGATTTGAAAGAAATGGAAAGGATCATCTGACATGGCTCAGTGGGGAAGCCATTTGAGTGGAAGGGGTGGACAAGAAAACTCAATTCTGTGTGTTCGTGGTGTGTGTGTGTGTGTGTGAGAGAGAGAGACAGAGACAGAGAGAGAGGGAGAAAGAGAGGGAGAGTGGAAGGGGGAAGGGGAGGGAGGGGAGAGAGAAGACCCCTAAGTGTGGGTGTGGACATTACAGTCAGCTATCTCAGAGATGAAAGTAACTACAGACAGGTGATCTGCGCCGTGATGTCACCAACTGCCAATACCAGATTAAAAGAGCATGTCCTGTGGGTGGGACATGAAGCTTCCGGGAGAATAACTGCAAGGACAGACCAAGAATAGAAACCGAGGAAAATGATCAGGCCTCAGGGGAGCCTTCACCTAGAGAGAGCAGGAAGGACCAGAGATCTGGATCAGAGGGAAGGCGTAAGTAAACCGAGCATGGGCAAAGCCCTGGGTTCAAGCACCGGCCCTACCAAAAAATAAAAATGGTTAAATAACCCCAAACTAAAGAGCATATGTGTAAGCAAGGCTTTTTGAATTTATAGTAAACATATGACTTGTACATATTAATTTATCATGTCTAAATAATCAGCTATGTATTGTAATAGATCTAAAATGAACAGATTAAAGTCTCCTGTTCTTCTTTAAAGAGTGAATATCCCCATAAGAGCATAGAGCAACATTGTAGTAGTCCATATAAGGCCTATAAGAATTATCATAAGAATAAAAAAAATCTAATTGATCTAACAAGATCTAACATGATCTAACAAGAAATAAGGTTTTGCATCATCATTATTATTATTATTTTTGTTTTCTTTTTTGAGACAAGGTTTCTCTCTGTAGCCCTGGCTGTCCTGGAACTCACTCTGTAGACCAGGCTGGTCTCGAAATCAGAAATCCACCTGCCTCTGCTCCCCAAGTGCTGGGATTAAAGGCATGTGCCACCACTACCTGATAATAGTTATCCAAGTTATCAAAGTGCTGATAAACCTATGAAGTTCAACTTTCTTTTATGACAGAGATTATATAACAAAATGTGTGTGTGTGTGTGTGTGTGTGTGTGTGTGTGTGTGTGTGTGTATTTATCAAACTTTTCTAAAGACCCAATTATTTCCCAAGATTTGACTATCAATTAAGTCTTTGGAATTAAAGTATCTTAGAACTATTTTACCTAATATTTAAAAATTCCAGTAAAAGATGAAAAATTCGTTTGATTTTCTCCCTTTGGTTATTGAAATTAATGGTAGCTTAAATTTTTATCTCTGTGGAATATGGATTTTATTGGCAAAAATAAATATACTCAAACAATTATTTATTCCCTGATACCTTAAAAATACAGTCTGTTGCTTAAAACAATGATCTGCATCAGATTGTAATGAACTAGGTAAAGTTTCATCTTTACACCATGTTTTCTCTCTAGTCAGCTGGCTACAAGCAATCTTTGACCCTATTTCTTTTCTGATTGGTTCTCCCCAGTCTATCAAATGTCACACAGGACAGTGAGCAGTATGCCTTGCAGGTGATGGGCACTTTGTAATAGATTCAGACTCTGGAGAATTATTCCATTTTAGATCTGGATCACCTCCAGGGCCTTTTTTGTTTGGTTGGATTGGTTTGGTTTATTTATTTTTTTATTTTTTTTATTTTTTGGTTTTAAATTTTTTTCCTGACTCCTCCAGGGCATATTAAACTGTTCCTACCAGACTTATTTTAGCTTCCATTTACAAAGATGCTTGGTCTGAATTGTATCGCCATGCTATTTAGGCAAAATCCAAGTAGGACTTCAGTGTCTGTGTTTCCTTTTCTGACGTGTTCTAACTCCTTGAGTGCAGGATGATGTCATTTCTTCTTGGTGGTTAAGCCATGAGCCAGGCACCGTGCACAGTGGTAGATGGGCCATACAGTCACCACAGAGCACTGAAGCTTCCATCTTTCATTGGGTTATGTCTTCATTTTGTCCCATTTCAGCCACTTTCCTCTCTGTGTTGAATGAGTTATTTTCATATTAATTCACTATTATGTTGAAAATGACTAGGCTAAATTAGTAAGATGTCTAAATTTGTCCAAAGCTATTAGCTTATGACTTACCCTCATATACAATACCTACTTGCTTGCCGGCAAAGTCCTGCCAAGTAAAGGTGTCACTCCCCATATATAATTTATAATATATTTGATTTTAGACTGATAAACAGTTTTCACATGTGCATGGAAACGCAAGTGTGGGTGTGTGAGTGTATGTGAGTTCATGTGTATTTGAAATTTGGACTCTGGCACTGTCTTCCTCTGGTGCTTTCCTCTGTTGTACATTAAGGGAGGTAGAGCTGCTCACTCATTTGAACCTAGAACTCAGTAATCCAGCCACACTAGCTAGCTTGTTCCAGGGAACCCACATTTCACCTTCAGACATCTAGACTCACATGTGAGCTCCCATGCGTGTGGGTGACACCAATCAAATCTCCAGTCCTCATGCCTGCATCCTTCCATTACATCCCATAATGACCTGTCAATAAAGAGCAACAAAGGCAGTTACTGTTGAGCACTGGCTTGCTCGCTCTAGGCATGTTCTAGGCATGTTTGTACAATCCTCGTTTCACATATGACTCTAAGATGTAAGCTCTATTATTTTTAATGTACAGGGAAGTAAACTAACACTCATGATCATTAAATGACTCGTAGCTCGGCTGAATGATGAAGCTACCGGTGTAGCGACTGACTATAGAAAGAACATTCTAGAGGTTTGTTTTTTTTTTCCTACCAAGATTGCTAGATATAATTGGGCTGAGTGAATTTTAGCATTTGTTGTATAACATCATATTGTCGGGATTCTAACAGTGCTTCCAACTGTCCCCTTCCATGCTTGAGATTGGTGGAGTAGAGCGAGCCTCGGGCTGTCAGACAGCTAGAAGTGGTTCAAACACGGGGGAGTGGTGATGAAGGAGAAACACAGGGACCTGTGTAGACATATCCTTCATTTTTGAAGGTCAGAAGCCAAGTGAGACACTGGGGATGAAGGCAAGGGTCTCCAGAGTCTGCAGGGTCTGTGGGTCTGTGAGTCTGCAGGGTCTGTGGGTCTGTGAGTCTGCAGGGTCTGTGTGTTTGAGTCTGCAGGGTCTGTGGGTCTGTGAGTCTGCAGGGTCTGTGAGTCTGCAGGGTCTGTGGGTCTGTGAGTCTGCAGGGTCTGTGGGTCTGTGAGTCTGCAGGGTCTGTGGGTCTGTGAGTCTGTAGGGTCTGTGGGTTTGTCAGTCTGCAGGGTCTTTGAGTCTGCAGGGCTCTTGCAAGGAAATGTTAAGATTTCGTCCTTATAAGACAAAGCCAGACCCGATACTTATTCATTTATCTGTTTTTAAAGCTTGTTAAAATGGCATTGCTGTATAATGCAAGAGTTTTAAACTCTTCATTTTATTGTATTTATTTTATATGTATAGGTGTTAGGGCAGCATGTATGCCTATGCACCCATGTATATCCTGGCGACCGGAAGAAAGCATCTAACTCCCCGAGGACTGGCGTCACAGATGGTGTTTAGTCGCTGTGTGGGTGCTGAGAACCAAAACTGGCTGCTCTGGAAGCATCAGTGCGCTTAACCACTGAGCCATCTCTCCAACTCCTGGCTTAGAACTCCTGATCTCCATCTGCCTTGCAGTTCAGTGATGGAGTGCTTGCTTAGCAGCATTGGTAGCTCTGAGGTCAGGCCCTTCCTCACAAGCCAAGCAGTTATTTGTGTACAAATCAATAAATGAACAAGAAATGACAAATACGCAGGAATGGCACCAATTCCCTTCTCTTGCCAAGAGACTGGAAAGTTAGGCGTTGTTGATGACTGCGTCCTACTTGGGCTTCTCTCTAGACAATTAGAGAAGCAGGAAGAGGGGAGGTTTCTGACTGAAAACTGAACCCATGCTCTTTCTTCTATCTCTGCAGCAGGGCAGGTGCACAGGAAATGCCCCTCTGTGAGGCTCAAGTCCAGCAGCCTGGCATGACCTCAGAGAGGCAGTGAGCAAAAGGCATTCACTCCAAGCGGGCTTCAAATCAAGACTTCAAAATCTGTGATTGAACCTGAGTAAAAGAAGAAGAAAGAGTAGGGAGAGAAGGAGAGGGGTGAGAGAGGAAAGAGAGACAGAGACAGAGGCAGTCAGAGAAGACAGAGAAAACAGCCACCAGAAAGAAACTTTGTCAATCAACGTTTGCAATGAGATAGCAGGTTTAATAGTGTTAAAAGGTGAGGACAATTTCCACTAAGAAAACTGACAAATTTTAATCAAATTTAAGCCCAGGAATATATACCAAAAGTCAAGAGTATTGGAATGTTTAAAATTAGCAGTGGAAGCTAGTTGTCACACTGATGCTTTGGTAGAGATGACAAACTCAGTACTGAAGAGGGGGATCACCTCCAGTAGAACTCAGATATTCATGCTAATTATTTTTCCTAGAGAGAATTTATTAATAATTGTTACACTTAAAACAATTAAGAAATCATTAAGAAAACACAATCTGCTGGTTCAAATATTTTGCATATTTTGCTCACTTTCAGGGAGAAAATATATCTATTAAGGTCATATCAAGAATTATCCAAATCACATAAATATTTTCTTGTTTACTGTATAAGTTTTGTTCTATTTTAAAGTACTAGTTTTCATTTTTCTATATTTTATTTGAGATAAATTTTATTCAGTTAACACATAAATTATGGAAATGCTTAGAAAAATTATATTTCAGGTAGGTATAATGTAATATCTCCTCTACCAAGTTTATACATGTCTGTGTTTTTAAATGTTAACTCCCTATTTTCCAGGCAAAAGAGACCTGGAAAATTCAATGCCATTAATGTTGGAAACAACATTGAACTTTACAAATTATCACTGTTGTGTTTGTTTGCTGCATGATACATTTTCTTTATATGTTATTCCTATTAAAGGACAAAAGCACTCAAAGATCATAGATATCAATTGTTTTAACAATGATATACCCTAGTGTCTTCCTTTACTCCCCTGGTACTATCTGCCCTTCCTCCATCTCTTTGGTTCTGTGTTTTGTTAGTTTGGTGAGGTTTTCTTGTATAAACATTTCAGGTCTTCTTTTTCCAATTATTTTTGACATCGATCTTTGCTTAGCCAAGAATTGTTATCTTTCTTCTATACTTAAAATTCAAAGATTTGGTCTTTCCATTGCATTTCACAGATTCTATATTTTTCTTACATGTATTTTTAAAGTGTAATATTTTCTGTGTGTGATGCAATCCCCTGTTTTCATATATTGGTATTCTCTCTTCTTTTTTTTTTAAATTTTATTTGATATATTTTTTATTTACATTTCAAATGATTTCCCCTTTTCTGGTTCCCCACTCCCCGAAAGTCACATGAGCCCCCTCCCTCCCTCTGTTCTCCCACCCATCCCTTCCCACTTCCCTGTTCTGGTTTTGTCTTATACTGCTACACTGGGTCTTTCCAGAACCAGGGGCCACTCCTCCGTTCTTCTTGTACCTCATTTGAAGTGTGGATTATGTTTTGCATATTCCAGTTTTCCAAGCCAATATCCACTTATTAGTGAGTGCATACCATGATTGATCTTTTGAGACTGGGTTACCTCACTTAGCATGATGTTCTCCAGCTCCATCCATTTGCCTAAGAATTTCATGAATTCATTGTTTCTAATGGCTGAATAGTACTCCATTGTGTAGATATACCACATTTTTTGCATCCATTCTTCTGTTGAGGGATACCTGTGTTCTTTCCAGCTTCTGGCTATTATAAATAGGGCTGCTATGAACATAGTGGAACATATATCCTTATTACATGCTGGGGAATCCTCTGGGTATATGCCCAGGAGTGGTATAGCAGGATCTTTCAGAAGTGATGTGCCCAGTTTTCTGAGGAACCACCAGACTGATTTCCAGAGTGGTTGTACCAATTTGCAACCCCACCAGCAGTGGAGGAGTGTTCCTCTTTCTCCACATCCTCGCCAACATCTGCTGTCTCCTGAGTTTTTAATCTTAGCCATTCTGACTGGTGTAAGGTGAAATCTCAGGGTTGTTTTGATTTGCATTTCCCTGATGACTAGTGAAGTTGAGCATTTTTTAAGATGTTTCTCCACCATCCAAAGTTCTTCCAGTGAGAATCCTTTGTTTAACTCTGTACCCCATTTTTAATAGGGTTATTTAGTTTTCTGGGGTCTAACTTCTTGAGTTCTTTGTATATATTGGATATTAGCCCTCTATCTGATGTAGGGTTGGTGAAGATCTTTTCCCAATTCATTGGTTGCTGATTTGTCCTTTTGATGGTGTCCTTCGCTTTACAGAAACTTTGTAATTTTATGAGGTCCCATTTGTCAATTCTTGATCTTAGAGCATGAGCTATTGGTGTTCTGTTCAGGAACGTTCCCCCTCTACCGATGTCCTCAAGGGTCTTCCCCAGTTTCTTTTCTATTAGCTTCAGAGTGTCTGGTTTTATATGGAGGTCCTTGATCCATTTGGAGTTGAGCTTAGTACGAGGAGACAAGGATGGATCAATTCACATTCTTCTTCATGCTGACCTCCAGTTGAACCAGCACCATTTGTTGAAAAGACTATCTTTTTTTCCATTGGATGTTTTCAGCCCCTTTGTCCAGGATCAAGTGGCCATAGGTGTGTGGGTTCATTTCTGGATCTTCAATCCTGTTCCATTGATCCGCCTGCCTGTCACTGTACCAATACCATGCAGTTTTTAACACTATTGCTCTGTAGTATTGCTTGAGGTCAGGGATAGTGATTCCCCCAGAATTTCTTTTGTTGTTGAGAATAGTTTTAGCTATCCTGGGTTTTTTGTTATTCCAGATGAATTTGAGAATTACTCTATCTAACTCTATGAAGAATTGAGTTGGGATTTTGATGGGTATTGCGTTGAATCTGTATATTGCTTTTGGCAAAATGGCCATTTTAACTATATTAATCCTGCCGATCCATGAGCATGGGAGGTTTTTCCATTTTTTGAGGTCTTCCTCTATTTCCTTCTTCAGGGTCTTGAAGTTCTTGTCATATAGAACTTTCACATGTTTTGGTAAGAGTCACCCCAAGGTACTTTATACTGTTTGTGGCTATTGTGAAGGGTGTCTTAAAACAAGCGTGCAAGAGCAATTGATATAGGAGAGGATGGTAGAAAGGCTCCAGTGTTGAGCTCATGGAAGGTTCTGGGAGAGGTGAGTGACCCCAAAACTGTATTGATTCAACCAGATGAAAATTGGTAGAATTAAAGCCATTCATGGCATCTCAGGTTGAAACTGTTCTTAGTATTGAAATAAACATGTAATTAAAATATGGTGTTAAAACTGCAGAATATTGAGAGAAACCAAAGTCTTGCAGTAGACTCTGGGAGATCGGAACCTCTTCTACTCAGAGATCTTAGAAGAGGGTCTGTGATGGGACCTGAGAGCAAGGGAGCAGAAACAGGCCCTGCCTTATAATGAGCGGTTTCTCCATCATCTCTGATACTGCACGCTCCACAGTAAGGAAAGCCTGCTTCTGAGGCGTGGCTTCAGATTTACCTGCACAGTAGGAACTGTGTTTAAAGGCAGTGAGAGGGAACTGAGTAGAATCCCGGCTTTATTTATGGTGTCCACGCCCTGTATGCCTTTGGACAAGTCACCTAATTTATCTGGATGACAGTTCTTCCTTTATCCGCTCCTTTGATATTGTTATATCATCGGACCTTAGTCACAGCAATTCTCCATAAACTGGAAAGTAAGATACATAGACAGGCATTTATCATGACTTGATTTTAGGAATGAATGCAAGTTGTAGTTCTCGAATTCTTAAAAATGTAAACATTAGATTCATGCTCAAAATTTAATTAAAACATCAGAAATATTTGTAAAGCTACTTATAACCTCCAGACAGAAACTATTTGGTGTGTCTTTCATATAGATATGCAAAAATAAGACACCCGGTGATGATCAGGATGTGTTCAGCATGAGAAAGCGCCCCAGCACACCACAGCACTTGCATGTATTTCTCTGTCCCTGTATTTTCTCTAACAGTCACTCTTGCTCCTGGCAATTGCTACTGTCACGTAGCAATTCTGCTTCACCCATAACCTCCTTATTTGTGTATTGTGTATTGTTTCATCTGGTGTCATAAGAGTTCACTTGTAAGTAGCATACCACTTCACCTCTATATAGCCCACGTGATTCTTCTGACACAAAGGACACTGGCCTTTCTTACATACCATCATCACATCCAAAGAAGATGCCCATTAGGCCCCAGTAACATCCAGTACCAAATGATGGTCACAGGTCCCCAGTTGCTCAGACACTTCTGGCCTCTTTATCCCAAAGTCAAACTCCGTATGTACATTTAGTATATAACCCTCTTAACCACCTGGGAATATAGTCTTCTCTCCTCTCCTGTGACCTGGATGTTTTAAGGACAATAGTCCAGTTCTCTAAAAGGTCCCTTCAAGGCCTTGTTTATTCTTCAGTCCCTGTGTGTACTGAAATCTAGGCTGTTACCTCTAAAGGTTTTATTAGATTCAACTTAGTATTTTGGTAAGTTTCTTTAAGTGTTGCAGACTAACCTTTGTCTACAGAGTCTTCATCAGCTACTAATACTTTTCCCAATCAGTCAAAATGGTGGCTTTCTACATTCTAGCATTCTTTCCTTTGCCCAACTCTCCTATCATTAAGTAGGCATGAACTAAATTCCCTCCTGGAAAAGCCTAGTGTTTCCAACCCTTTGACTGCCAATTGTCAGAAAAGAAATGTGTCGATGAATACACACCTGTAATCTTAGTACTCAAGGCTGAGGAAGAGAATTCCAAGTTTAAAGCCAGCCTGAGATATCCATGAGATTCTATTTCAAACAGTCAAAAAAGAAAGGAGAGGCAGGGCACATCATACTTAGAGTCTTATTTGATAGTTACCATCATAATAACAACTAAGATTGGTTTTCTGTCTTTGAGGGTTACTATAGACTCACTGATTTTTCTTAATGCACTTATATTATTTTAAGAAAAAGCAATCTACAACTCCAAAACATAATTTTTAATAATTCATAATTTTTATTTAATTCAGTAAGACAAAATGTAGTCTAAAAGCTAATGGGACAGAGATCAAACAGAGGGAAGTAGAGGTAATCAGAAAAGGAATTTTTAATATTATACATTATTAGAGATCTTTAACCTTTTTTTTTTTAACTTATGAGATGCTCTTTTCTGAAAGTCTCTGAGTACCTGAACAGAGTATAGCTGAAAACAAAAAATGTCAAAGAGGCACGTTTAAATTGTTCTCAAAATCAATCAAAAATAATGAGGTGCTGGGAAAAAGTTGTATCCTTGATAATTACATCTATCAGTATCAGAAAACAAAGGAGAACAATCAGGAAATGACAATCCTGCTCCCAAGTAGCTCATTTAAAAAGGCTAATGAAAAAAAGAGGTCTCTTTTAAAAATGGGACTAAATTAGCATTTCAAGTAAATTGACAACCTAAGCGTTGATCAAGGCCAATCTGGGCCCCAAACAATGGAAGTTCTGTTTCTATTCCACCTGCTTTTAAGAGAAATTATCTCACTTGACTTTTTTTGTTGTTGTCTTTGATATAAATGGAAGCAGTTGTCCTGAGGGAGGTGACAGTCCTCCTGCACTCCACAGCTTCGGGTCACCACCCCTCGGGCATCAGGCGTTTCACTTGGGGTTCTGTTTATCCCTAAGACTAAAGAAAGATAACCGTGTTGGAAAGCCCTTGGACAGTCTGTTGTGAGATGTCCCTGTTCTCAGACTGGGAAGGGGGTTAATGTAACTGTCTATTAGACAGGGGATTCATCCTGCTCTTTATAGCCAAAATCTAGGCTTGGGACCATGGTTGAAATCAGGAAAAGGGAGGATTTGGGCCTAGAATTAGGGCGAATCCTTGGTAATCTCAGTTATGCAGAGCTCTCCCAGGATCTGGTTTACAGGTTAGCACTGTGTGTGCAGAGGGTGTTGTGCAGGTGTTGCACCGCCCTCAGATAATTAGATAAGAATGTATTAGATCTTTAATTTATAAATAATTTCAATTTACTATTCTAAAAACTGGAAGGTGAAAATGAATTTTATAAGAGCTGTCACGGGGTGGCTGGTACGCCATTTGCACAGGATGGCTTTGCTTTGAGGAATCTGGGGGCAGGGTGTGGGAAGGCCGAGCTGGGTGGAGCTGCAGTATTT
Source organism: Apodemus sylvaticus (assembly GCF_947179515.1). NCBI lineage: Eukaryota > Metazoa > Chordata > Mammalia > Rodentia > Muridae > Apodemus > Apodemus sylvaticus. The sequence goes on from NC_067484.1 coordinate 91,633,561, forward strand.
AGATGTTATGGTGTCTTCCTTTGAATTTCTATCTCTCTACAGATTTGGGCACATGTAGATAAGAACATGGCTATGTCGATATAAAGCAGGAGAAAGCATTTTAGACTCCGAGAGAGCATAGAGAATTAGCTCTGTGAATTATCAGTAGTGACACAAGCATTTTCTTTCAGCGAGAGGAACTTACAGGGGTCTTGAAATGTGTCGGCTCATTTTGAAGATAGCCATGACTGCTGCCATTTTATTACCTGGGCTTTTCAAGGAGTTTTCTTCTTTATTAGTGGACAAGAAGCGGGGAAACCCTTAGTATATTCAGGCAACCTCCTTATCAGTCATAATTTTTGGAGACAGTTTTCGACATGTCCTGTGTTTTCCTGTGCTAACAAGAGGAAAGACTCCATTCGGTTCATGTTGCTTTGTTTTGCAGCAAGGTCACATATCAGGAATGATGCTTGAAGTATGCTAATAAACAATATATAATAGAGGTCATCGGGGAGTAAGAAATATTTCCTAACTAGTTCTAAAGGGAAATATAGTTACAAAAGGGATGAATGTTATTTACGCGGCGTGTGCTGCTCTATGCGTCACTGTCGGAGGGTCTCATGAACAGCTCCATGCGGTAAATCTCCCTCCTTGATTGTCAGGGTGTTGGAAGCCCTGGTTAGATTTAGATTCGGCACATTCAGTCCACTGGACTCTAATGTACAACCACTACGGGGTTATTCAGATATGTGCGTTGGAGGCGTGCCTGGGCTTTCAGGGTTCCCTAGGAACAATGTCCCTTGTAGAAAATACTACGTAGGTTATAACAATTAAGAAGTATTTGCATTTGTGGCCACTTATCCTTTGTAATCTCAAGTGAAACTGCACTTATTTTCATACTGAACTTTATTTTTTATGTCCTAAACAACTTGAGCTTTTCACAATGCATTATAATTTATGATTCATATTAACTTATACTCCTATTTCATATTAATACCTGTAGCAAAACTCATTGTAGGACGCCAAGTGAAGCGATAATTTGTGGGAATTATTACAGCCAAGCATCACATGTGCACTTTTATAGATGGAATTCTCCCACATTTGCAGCCGCCCTGTTTCCTAATTGTTCATTTCATCGCAGTCAATTTCATTTTTTCAAAATGTTTTCTGATCGTAGATAGCCATGTATTGCAGAGGCATGTACGTGATGGTGCACTCTGTAGAACACCTCAGTTCTTTAATCACCGAGTCAACCCTGCATGCACAGAGAGAATCAGTCTTGAAGACAGGAAGTCACACCGCATGCTTCATCTGAGATTTGAGAGACCTTACTTCTCTTCCCATTTCTGTGTAGCAGTGACACGGAGCACGTCTGAGTCCATGTGTGTATGCCCTAAGCCGTGTCATAAATATGTCGATTTCACTGGACCGTGGTCTTTAATCTGGAACAATTTCCTAAGAAGAGAAAATACATATTCAAGTGAAAGGAATTAGAATCTCAAACGTGTGACCAACACTTCCGACTTTGCACACAAATACATTCTTAACAGAATGATTTGGTTTCTTTTTATGGATGTGAGTGTTTTGCCTGCCTGTATGTCTGTGCACCACATTGGTGCCATGAGCCTGTGGACGTGACAATGTGGCCACTCCCCTGGAGATAGAGTTACAGGGAGTTGTGAGCGCCCAAGTAGGTTTTGGAAACAACCTGTGTCCATTGCCGGAGCAGCACGTGCTCTTAACTGCTGAACTGACTCTGCTGGCCCCACTGTCTAAAATGCTCTGAACCTTAACTTCCTAGTCATTTTACTTCCACACTTCTGGTAGCAAAACTACCATGATTTTAGTGAGAACTAAACCATGTCTAATACTTGGAGGCATTGGTTTTTGAAACCGAGCCTTGTGTTACAAGTGTTTTTAATACTAAGGTCTAGTTTTGAGCCTAAGAGCATTTATTTATTTTATTTTGTTATCATTATTTCATAATGCAGTGCCTTTGTTCCTTGTAAGTGTAATAACATGTACTGTTGGCTGTCAACTCTCAATTTCTTGATAAGAAGCTCATGGTGCTTTGTCAGAGAAATCCACAGAATGTTAATTAGCCACATAGACAAAAACCGACATCTTGGGACGACGGCTCTGTGGTCAGGGGTTTCCCCTCTGGTTTGAGTTGGGTGGAAGCACTTACTCATGCACGTGTCTAAATAACCATGTTCCTCCTTGTTTTCTCAGAAGAAGACCTACCAGTGTATCAAGTGTCAGATGGTTTTCTACAACGAGTGGGACATCCAGGTTCATGTGGCAAATCACATGATTGGTGAGTGAGACTCCGCCCTTACTACTCGTCTGTTTCTCTCATAAGTGTGTACATCAGTGCCTATGTAATTAAACGGCATTAAGGATGAATTAATTGTTCTGCCATCAATGTTTTACCTAGGCGTGATTGATTTTTTTTTTATTCCTCTTATTAAACCTGGTAAGGCATTAGCGTGTTTTATTTTCTGCAAGGGCTAGTTTAGACTTCTGCAGAGGATTATCTGTGTTCTGCCAGTCAAAGCACAGGTGATTAGCAAATTAAACTTCTAATCATTTTTGCATTATTGAAAACTAACAGGAATGGTTAATGAACTGGATGTTAGCTTTCCGTAGAGTTTTAGACAGGTTTTAATTTCAGAAGTTATTATGATAATGGCACTGCTGTGTGTCGGTAAAGCATCTTTGTATCAAAATCCAAAGTGGTAAGTTTTGTGATGGGGAAACATAAATAATTTAAATTGCTGTAAAATAGTTTTATAAGTATGGTTTCAGCAGCCTGGAAATAATCATGATCATAAAGATCATGTAAAGAATTCGGGAATCAGATTTTTTTATTTCCCACCAATTTTTCCACAGATCTTTGTAGAAGTGGATAGGGAGAAGACCTTTAAAGTTACTCCAGGCCAGTGATTTTAGGATCACGCACGTATTAGACAAGCTGGAACTAAAGCGACAGCTTTTCCTCGTATCCATGGTGTCCCATTATCCACTCATTCCTCAGGGGTTACTGCCTGGTTTTTGTTTTTTCATTTGATAATCACTTAGTAATAATGTTAAGAGTTTTACCAGCCAATTAAACTTTATCAAGCACATCTTTTGCTACTAATAAAATGACAATCACTATTATTATGTACTATTTTTGTTACTCATTTGAATTTTTATACCATGAGGGTTTTGTTTATTTATTTCATACTTACTTCTTGGTGTTATATAAACCCATAAATAAGTAGGATATAATATTTTAAAGTCCAGTTAACCTTATATTCAGCTAATAAAAATTTTGTAAGATAGGAAGGCAAATTCAGCATTTCTAAACATGGAATTTGTTTCCATGGTTGGGGGAGGGCATCTTGTGTTACAAGGAATGGAGCTCTAGGAAAGTGCATTCTAGGGTTACTTCAACTGTCGCCCCTGCTCAGGAAAGCTGCCCATAGCAGAACTTGCAACATAGTTTACTAACATTTAGGAGCATGTTAGAAAAAATTAATTAATAGCTTTTCAATAGCCTTAGCTTTTTTTCAATGATAAGATTTTTTTTTTGGACAATTGTTACTGATTAAAAAGAAAATTGGTTAACTGCGACCTGCAACATATACACAACAGTTGAATTATTGCTCGATTTATGTCTTTGTTTTAAGTATGAAGATTACTAGTGGTTTCTTATGCTGTAAAATAATATATTCCTTGCCTTGGCAGGATAGTATTAAAAGGTCTTCTTAAGCCCCCAGAAGATAATCACAGCATGGGAGGGATTCAGGGAATGTTCCGTGCAAATTGCCTCCTGTTCTAAATCCTGGAAAAATAAAAATTAGTTCATGTGAACTTCCACAATTGCTTCTTTTTTTTTCTTTCTTTTTTTTAAAGAGAAAGTGGTAGGAAACCGTGAATGATTCCTTCCAAGTGGTATCTTTCCATACCTCCTTGACTCCATTTCTTCGCTGTTGCTTGGTGGCACAGCAGTCACAGATTCTACTTCATGTTTCAAGTTTCAATAGCCTTGACCTTCCAGTTTTCTAGCTACAAACTGTGTAGTGAGTCCTGCTTCTATCCAGATCCCTCCCCTGTAAATCTATCCTCTGGGTTTCTACTTTATCCACCATGAAAATGAACATGTCGGAAGCATCTCGGCCACCGTGTTAATATCTTTGCCACACGTGGGATCTAGGCTGAATGTCATGTGTTAAGATACGTTTGGCTTTCTGATCTCACTGCCGTTCTGCTGTGCCAGTGACTCACCCTGGCGCATACCCCACTTTCTCTATCCCTTTCTCTTCCTGTTTATCATCCGTTCCTCCAGTCATTCATTAATGCTCTCCCAAGTCTTTCCCCTCTGTTAGAGTGGATTAATATGACACTCACCTCCCCTTGGGATCTGTGCATTTAACAATTCACCTTCTATCAGAGACACAAATCCCTTTCCCTTTTCACAGAGTGTCTGATTATTTAATATTCTGGCTATTTTTTAATAATAAAATATGTGATTCTCTTGCAGTCGGGGCCTTAATTGCTCTGTCTGTTGACCAGGCATCCAAGTTCTTAAACTCCATCCTCCTTGTTAATATCTAGAGAGACAGTGTGAAGCAGGAGGGAGTCGCCAAGGCTAAGATGCCCCTTTTAAAATCCCAGTGTGATACTTAGTCTTTCAAATGAGGCAGGCAGCATTATTTTGTTGGGTAAAATACCTCCATTGAGGCTAGGTATTTTTAGATTGTGTATCAGTGTGTATTTTTTATCTAATAAAAAAAAATAATCTGGACTAGACATTTAGTAGAGGGAGAGGGATTAGGGACTGTTTGAAAGCCTCTTACTCTGTTAAAAGGGTGGGTGGTGTTTTGTAGCTTTCATTTTGCAATAAGTCTAGAGGAAGGGCCCTGTCTCCCGATGGGGACACGATCTACAGACGCCTCAGTGAGCTGGGACTCACAAGCCTTTACAGCCTTGTCCTTTGCTTTTTGGGGGAGCAATACATTTTTTAAATAACCTCCAAGCCTCTTCTTTCTGGATATGCTGGTTTCATGTTATTGAGAAGAGACATTTGAGAAAGAAAACCCTTTGGTGTTTCCACCAGGAGCATGAAGGAATTGTCCTTAAGAGCTGTTTGCAGCTAGGTATGTAGATATGGACACATGATCTCAGTTACAGGAGTAGTTACGTGACAAAAGTTTTCCTGGGCGTTGGTGTATGCTTACTAAGGAAAACATAAAAACTTTCCATTTGCCACATTTTGACATGGTTTTGCATATTTATGAATACACACACACACACACACACACACGTTCAGACCAGTAATTACTTAATTACTTAGGAGATTTTCTCCTTTGCACACACATACTCAAAGAATGAGGGAGAGGCTCTGGGGAGGGAGAGAGCTACACAGTGTTTTAACAACTTTCTTAGAACAGGGTGACGCCTGTACAGATGAGAATTTTTTTGTCTTCCTTTGTTCCTTTCACAGTCTTTGTTCATTTTTACCATAAAGAAGCCATTGTGCACTGTGACTTTTAATGCATATCTACCCTTCCCTTTCTATCCAGTGGTAAAGATTTATTGTTATTTTCCTCTATGAGATTTCTGGTTACTATTATTTAGTACATATTAACAACAAAGAGGTGGAACCAGGAAATCTAGATGTATTTAAACCTGTGAAGGGATTGCCTCATATAAAATTACGAGGCTCCACCGTAGTAGAGTAAATTTGTAAGTGCTTGGAATAAAGGGTTGTTAGGCATGAGATGACATAAAGAGATGGCATTGCCAAGAACTGTTTATGAGGAGCTTAATTTTTTCACTCTGATAATTCTTGACCAATAATTACCAGCCTCTAATTATCTATTTTAGTTAGAAAGAAATTCTGTTCACTATGGAGGTTGGCACCGCCACTACTAACACATAAATCCCTAAAGAGATGAATGTGTTCCAAACAGCCACAAACAACTGTCTCATGAACACAGTGAGCAAATTGTGAGTGGCTGGTGATAGGCAGGCAGCAGTATGCCCACCATGAAGGGCCAGTCAGCCTGACAAAGAAATGACCAAAGGGGACAAAGGCCATTATCCTTGGAATGGATTATTGCAGCCACGAACTTCAGAGAAAAGTCAAGAGGATATATGCCTTGGCCGTTTCTAGTCCTTCTTCCTAGTATTTCACAGATCGTTTATGGAGGACTGGGTACAGAGCATATACCTATGGATTACTTTGAAAAATCTACTTAGAAATTGCTTGTTTTCATTTCACTTATCTTTTCATGTTTTTTTATAAGATTATATTGTAATGATTGCTTGTAAAGAATCAGAATATCCGTATTTCCCTAAAAAAAAAAAAAAAAAAAAAAAAAAAAAAAAAAAAAAAGCAGACTGGAAAAATCCAGACATGCTCATGAGCTTATCCTTAAAGGTCAAGCATGATGCTAGCCAGCACGCTAGAAAGAAAATATATTTCTCTTTTAGAGAAGCAGAAGTGGAATTTGGTATAATAAACAGTAGCTGGCTGGAGAAGAGCAATGCAGAGACATTGGCTATTTTTATCCTGGTCTCTGATACTCCGTATCTTATGGATAATTATTTTTTTAGACCATGAATGAAGAGACTCAACACTTGTACAGTGCATGCAGGGATATATGTACCCCATGAGGTATGAAACATGCACTATGTATCACTAATGTCAAAACGACAAGAATGCATAAATCAGTTTAGAAGAATCCTGTGAAATTGTAGTCTATTCTCAAAGTAAGTAGCATTCATATGCCTTACAGTATGTCTGATGCCCGGGGTGACAGCGTATTCCTACCCCTTCTTTAGTAGATGACTTGTTTTCTAACTGATCATCAAGGTTTGGTGTAGAGTTCTGTGCCACATCTGAAACACTTCAACTTGAGAGTTCTTGCTTTAGAATAGAGAAAACCTAATACATCAGGCTCTAGAATAGCTTTGGATTGTATTTGACTTTGAGTTAAACAACAAAATATTTTCACCTTTCCATTAAAAGTCAAGGAGCTACACTTTAAATTCTCTTCTTACATTGACAGTTATAAAACTAATGGGAAAAATGAATTTGTCATAATGTTTATAGGTATGAATATAGGTGAGGTGTGTGTGTGTGTGTGTGTGTGTGTGTGTGCGCGCGCGTATGTGTACATGAGAAAGACCATTCATACCATCTTAAGGAATATAAAGTCATTGAGCTTCTTTGGAGTCCTGATTTACATTCACTCTAAATGGGGCTATTGGATTTAAACAATTCTTCATTTGATTACCTAAAAATTCAGGGAATTAAGAAATCAAGTATTTGATGTTGCATATGAGGAAATACTGGCTTGTTTCATCAAGGGCTGGATTAAAAAAGATGAAATCTGGGCAGTTTAATGGTAAGAGAAAGCTACCCTCATGTGGGCAATGCTGGCTTATTTGAAAAGCCCATAAAGGGTTTCTGCATGGGCCATACAAAAGGGGTACTTTCTCTTTAATAGCCATCTGTACAGGAGAGCTGAGGAGTGGGCCAGGTCATCTCTCCTCAGCTGTCACGATATTAACGTAGGTAATGGAGCAAGCTCAGCGTTCTGCTGGGGGTTGTTTCTCATAGACGTTCATCGATTTACACAGATAATTCTATTTATTTCTTAGAGCTGGTCCAAGTGAGCCAGGCAGAATAACAAACACCAAAGCATTTCAGATGACTTTATCTTTGTTTATAACGTTAACTTTTGTCTAAAAAAACTGGTGTCACACCTACTGTGCAGATGGCCGCGTGATCTGTAAGCCAGCCAAAACATTTAAACAAATGTGTGATCTGGGGATAGATTAAATAAAGGAGAAAGTGGAGTGTGGGCCACAAATTCTAATAATCAGATAATTTTAAGTTGTGTGCAGTGTTGAGCCCCGGCCACAGTGATAGCTGGGAGAGGCTGCCAATGACAGCAAGGGGCCGTAGAGATCTCAGGATGGAGTCCGCGGCCTGGTAGGCCCCCGTTTCACAAGCACACGTTTGCTGTACAGCTGGCAGCTCTGTATGGGGACATCAGATAAAACTTATGTAAAATGAAGTGTTATTGCTTAGTTTGAAATTATTCAGAGAGGGAATTTTCAGACAGTAACTGAAAGCAGAATTCGTGTTACCAATGAAGCGGACTGTAAATATGAAGAGGCTTTAATTATCTGCGCAATTTAACAAAAATTCAAGATGTATTCAGAAAGGACAGCCAGTAGCATTATAGCTACACTATAGCAAAGCGGGTGGTGGGAACCTGCAAGCCTTGTCTGCCGTCGGCCTTCCTGAAAGCAAGGGCCACTGAAAGGAGACACGCCTTTCCGAATGAGGTGGAGTCTGCAAGAGCTCAGCCGAGCTGATGGCAGTCACAGGGTTCAAGAGATTCAGAGTGACAAACTTTTCACATGGCCCCTGCTTGGTATTACATTATTAAAACGCACATCATGATGTATATCTAGTGTCTAGCAGTCATGGCTTACAAGCGTAATAGCTATCTGCAGTTAGTGTAGTCTGACTTACTAACCTCAAAGAACATCTCCTAGACATTCCTTATGTTAACTTTCTGAGCTCAGAGACAAACCCACATTTTAGTTTACTGTCACCTTTTAGGACATGCTACCTTTACAGGGCCACAAAAATGCCTAGCTCTTGGGCAGAATGGCCCCAGCCTGGCCTGCTGGTCTCTGCAGTGGGCATGGGCAGTGCCATGCACTTTTGCTTCAGGGTCTCATTTTCTCCTCACCCTTGATTTCTGTCATCTATGCCACATGAAGTTTGCAGAACATTTCTGAATGGAGGCATGGGAAATCGTCAGTAATAAATAAATTAATCAGTTCAATGCAAGCACGCTCCTACGACTGAACCCACGCGTAGGCACGCTCACATGCCTATCATTCATATGGATCCTGACCTATTTCCACAGGATCCAACTGCACCCAGCCAAAGAAAAGATCTCCGATGACCTGTTTAGACGGATTATTTCTCAGTTCTGGGGCCATGGATAGCAGTAAACAAAGGAGAGGAGAGCCAATATGGAGAGTGGGTGTCGAACTTCAGCTGCTCATGTTGTTGCATTTGGAGAGCTGACGGGGTTTCGTAGGTCACCTTTAGAATTATGCCTATGACAGCAGTAGCTACCTGCCAAGATTGCAAGGTATCTCACGGCTCTCAGGATGGCGCCTGTGGCCCGGTAGGCCTCAGTTGGAGGGGTACACATTTGCTGTACAGCTGGCTGCACCGTATGGGGCAGCCGTGTGGGCTGTTAGGGAGCTGGAAAGGAGACAAGCATGAAATTTCTTCTAACCCCAACTCTGTTTTTCTGTACTGTTGGCTGCTTCTCAGATCCTTGACAAAAAAACCAATCAGGCACCCTTTAATCCGCCTGTGATTACCACTGGTATAAAAAGAGAAGCATAATGAGGAAAAATGCCTCGTTTTGTTGCTTTCAAAAGCCAACAAATTGGAGTTAACTTGACAGGAAGTGGCTTAATAATTAGATTATTTATTTATTCCTGACACATATCCCCCTGTTACTAGTCTCAGGAGACCCTGTAGATGCTACGATTTTCAAGCTGCCATTACTTCGCTGTCTTCGGTGAACAAAGAAGCTACTGTCTATCAGTCAATTAAATGCAGTCTTTAAGCAGAGGCTGCGGAGTCCTCAATGGAGAGAGCCCAGGGACGCTGCGGCTGATGACTCCTTTCTCTGTACTGTACATCACTCTCCGAACGGAGGTCCCCACAGAGACGGAACAAAGTCATGCATTAAAATATCACTTGTTGATTTGTTTGCTAATGAAGAGCCATTGGACTGTTTGTGTATTTCTGTGGCAAAAATTGTTGATAAAAGGGCCTACTTGCATGCCTGTCTCAGTTCATCTGCCCCGAGTGCTTGTTTAAGAGTTATTAAAATGAAAGTCAACAAACAGCGGAATTGGGGGGGTGGGATCTCTGTGATAACAAGTATCCTCACTCTTTCCATCAAATTCAGCCCAGAAAGACAGGAAGTAGGGGCAAACAGTGTCTCCGCAGCAGCTTTGCCATAACACACACACACACACACACACACACACACACACACACACACACACACACACAGTTCGTTTTCTCTTGTAGGCAAATGCCCTTTCTCACTGTTTAAGAATGAGATGTTAGAATCTCTTTGGGCAGATAATCTCCCAGATCCCTATCCCCCTGTTTATTGAAAGATATTTCTGTAACTATTTCTGTAGCCTGAATATTCCTAGAAGCTTTAGAAGGGAACTAATAGAGGTGACCAAGGTAGGTCAAAAGCAGGACCTCGTGTCCTGGGCAAAACCCTCTGTGGCTGCCTCTTCTTGTGTTGCCTTTCTCCTTTTCTTTCTCCTTTTCTTTCTCCTGTTCTGTGCGTGTCGTTGGTACTTGAGATCCATCTAGACTCAGCACCAGCGTCTTACCACATTTCCTTATTTCTCCCTCCCTCGGGTTTGCCACGCACGTTGGCCATCTGTGGTATACTCCCGAGTTCCCATTAAATGCCTTGGTGGTTGGAAAGGACAGCTGAGCTTCATCTGGAAGACCAAAGACCTATCTATCTGAACTTGGAAAGCTAGATAATATTATGGCCACCTTCTGATGAAGTGCTTGTAGTGCCTCAGCCACTGAAAGAGATATATACATTTGGCGTTTAGACGCCAGACTTTGGAAAGTGTTCCTCTCTGTTGCACCAGACTTCATAAAGAACATTTAAGGATTTAACTCTAGTTTTCACAACCATCCCACAACAGACCACAAGGCACTAATTCAGGCCTCGCCAGATTGCTCTATCTCCTCTTCCTACCCTGTTATTCCAAGTCATTTGTTAGAAAAAGCTTAGGTACTCAGAGGTGTTCTATAATAGAAAATGAATTTGAAACCCTTTCATTAATTGGTGATTAATATGTTTCAGGATTAGTTTAAGCAGGGCTCTACCTCCTGCCCAGTCAAGTATGTTCTGGTTAATATCCAATTATCTGCACCTTCGTCGTTATTATGTCTTAATATTTCGGATACGATACCAGAAACTTGAAAGTCATGCTAATGAGGAGCATAGAGCAAGAATTAACCAATGACATACTCAATGATCCTTGGTGAAGAGTCTCCTTCCTTCTTCTGCCCACCCCCCCCAACACATTGCCTCAGCGTCCTGTGAGCCCTGACTGAGAAGGCAGACTTCCAGCTACAGCAGGCGAGAATTAGAAAATCAATCGTTCTCCCTTTTAAATAATACGATCTCGGATTTGCAGTGTGTTCACCTCAAACCATTGTTTTATTTCATTTCTCAGAGGATAAAATAGGACTCAGCGAACCTATTTGTGTTTCCCAGACAGGAACAATGCTGCTTTCTGTTGCCTCTCCCTTTAAACAACCTGCACGTCGTCCTGCCTCCAGTGGATGTTCAATTCAGACTAATTTGGTGTCCCTGTAATATTTCGCTAAGGAAACACATTTCCCCTGCCAATCTTTTATTCTGTTTCTCCAAGACACAGTGTCATGCCACAGACCGGCCACACCCCCACTCAGTGGGTTTTTCTCCAGGTCCATTCACTTTTGAGAGATCTGACTTAGTCCCAGGAGCAGTGGCTGCTGGGGTGGCTTGTGGCTGGTATTGCTGTGTGGTACCACCGGTGTTCTGTGTGCTATCCTTCCTGGGTTCTAACAAAGCCACATCAGCACATTGCAGCCAAGGGTGAGTGTCACACAGGGTTCCCTAGTACACCTCGGGGTCCATTTGCACCAGATTATTATTTTTATTGTTATTATTACTTGCCATCCTCTTGACTCCCTCACTGCACAACTTGCTGCTGGCCACCAGTGCACCGTGGAGGAGATCTTGAAGGACAAGACAAACATCACTTTTTTTCTTCTCTGAGGAACATACTGATACCATTCAATTCCAATGTGGAATTGTGATAGTGCAGGGTGCCTCTGTGGTTCTTTATAGCACCTGACTTTCTTTCTTTTTATTATATATTTTTATTTTCTATATTCTTTGTTTACATTCCAAATGATTTCCCCTTTCCCAGTTCCCCCCTTCCCATATGTCCCATAAACCTTCTTCTCTCCACCCGTTCTCCAATCACCTCCATCCTTTTTCTCTGTCCTGGTACTCCCCTCCAATGCTAGATCAATCCTTTCCAGGATCAGGATCCTCTCCTTACTTCTTCATGGAAGTCATTTGTTATGCTAATTGTGCCTTGGGTATTCAGAGCTTCTGGACAAATTAATATCCACTTATCAGAGATTGCATTCCATGTGTATTCTTTTGTGATTGGGTTACCTCACTTAGGATGATATTTTCCAGATCCAACTATTTGCCTAAAAATTTCATGAATTCATTGTTTTTAATTGCTGAATAGTATTCCATTGTCACTGTCAAAAGGTCAAAATGGCAACCAACAAATTGGGAAAAAATCTTTACCAACCCTACATCTGATAGAGGGATAATATCCAATGTATACAAAGAACTCAAGAAGTTAGACCCCAGGGAACCAAATAACCCTATTAAAAAATGGGATACAGATCTAAACAAAGAATTTTCACCTGAAGAAATTCGGATGGCTGAGAGACACCTTAAGAAATGCTCAACATCATTAGTCATTAGGGAAATGCAAATCAAAACAACTCTGAGATTTCATCTCACACCAGTCAGAACGGCTAAGATTAAAAACTCAGGAGACAGCAGGTATTGGCGAGGATGTGGAGAAAGAGGAACACTCCTCCACTGCTGGTGGGGTTGTAGGATGGTACAACCACTTTGGAAATCAGTCTGGCTGTTCCTCAGAAAACTGGACATGACACTTCCGGAGGACCCTGTTATACCTCTCCTGGGCATATACCCAAAGGATTCCCTGGCATGCAATAAAGACACATGCTCCATTTTGTTCATAGCAGCCTTATTTATAATAGCCAGCACCTGACTTTCTTGAGTTCATTTACAATGTGCTTTCCCTCAGCTACTTAAAAGAATGAGGAGATGAGGAGGAGAGGTCATGCCTTGTGTTTTTTTTTTTCACTTTGTATGCAGATGTCATCAATCTGTAGAGAATGGATGGCAGTGAGCATCCTGATGTGCCCCTCCCCAAAACCCTTTGGTAATTTACAAAGCCATCTAGATGGCACAACTGGTTCAACCCCAGGATTTCATGATCTTTATTTTTACAATACTCCTTTAAACCTCTGGCTGAACACAGTTGTGCCTTTGCTTCTCTATCTTCTCTCTGTATCGTGATTCTCTTTTCTCTTTATTTTGCATTATTTTGTTTCCATGTCAGCAGTGCTCAGTGTTTTCTCTAGATCAGACCTCCTCAGAGGCTTTCTCTCTTTCTGCCCCAGGTTTGCAGTGTGCAGTGTACATCTCTGGTACACGTCTCCATTTGTAGTAAATACTATAAATAAATGGTTTTTCCTTATTTTCTGATCCCATGTGTGCTTGCTACAAACTAATAACAAACCAACTTTGGTTGAACTCAGAGATCATATGTGCTCATCGAAAGCACGGTGAAGACGGTTTTAGCCTCTGAAGAGTTGTATAGCAAGTTTTGGTGGCTGCTAATCTCTTTGGTGTCTTAAACCTGACATCTGTGACCATGTTTCTCCCAGCTCTGAGTGTAGCTGTTTTTCCTCCTCTGAGGCTATGCAGCATTCAAGTTAAAAACTGGACTGAGAACTGACACACCTTCAATTGAACCATCAAGTCTTTTAAAACTGCCTGGCCATGACGCCAGTCTCAGGCTGTCCGACCATACACACTTCCGATTGTAGGCCAAAGAGCATTGATTTTTAGCTGTCATTTCTAGGGCACATACCGTAGAATTGAAATTTAAACCTTAATCCACTCAGTAATGCAATTAATTTTTAATGTGCAGTAATACTAATTGAAATGGCTTGAATTTAGTAAGTCACCACAAGACATTTTCAAAAGCAACTGTCTCCACTCAGGACTAGAAGAATAGATGATCATTGTCACAGTGTTTACTGAGGAAATGTTCACTAGCTCTGCATGCCTCCAGTTGAAAGGCAGACTCTTTAAATTACAGGATACTATGTATTTCTAAGAAGAGAGGTATGGTTTGGGGAATTTTTTTCTATGTTTTAGCCACCATTAAAGAGTAAATGTTAATTTTTCAGTGTATAACTTACCAAGAAATATTTAAACAGGCTTGCAAAGCTAATCTTAATGTACTGAGGAAGGCTTTGGCACTAGCTGTAAATGAAGTCACTCTCCAATAATGTCACAGTCAACAATGAAATGTATAGACATCGTGTCTGGTAAATTTCACTGTGTGATGTATTTTGTATTTGTGAGATCATTATAATTAAAAGCGGCACAATCAAAATCAGCATTATGGATGGGCAATATATCATTATAGATTGTACTTGGACTTAAGGTATTATTTCCATATTTGATGGACGTGGTAATCTGTTGTTTCTTTTTGGTGTGTTTATGTTCTGCTAAATTGACACTATACCCTACCTTTTTATATTCCAAAGCTTTAACCCTTACATACTATTTCAAAAAGGCCTTTCAAATCCCTTGCAAGGGTTTTTTCTTTCCTAGCCACAATACAGCAAATTTTTCACAGTAAAAAGCAAATAGGTTTTCAGTCATTTCTACACTATAAAAGGTTCTCTGAGCACATTTATCTGCTAGTAAATGAGGACTTTTTAAAATGCATCAGTTCTGATGAATGGGCTTGCATGGTGTTTAAAACGAGCCCAGCATTAAGTTTAAAAGCGGGGAGGCTCTGTACACCACGCTTCTCCAGCCCTCACGTTGTAGCATTTAATCAGCTGACAGCGGTTAAATATTTAGTGCAGGTTCCTGCATAACCCTAGCATCTATTCAAATGGGATTTTGAGACATTTTTGCAGCACATAAGTAAAAATGATATCCGAGAACTCGAAGCAATTGTAGCGTGGCATATTTTCTAAATGAAGTGTAGGCTAACATGGTACCAATGAGTTCAACAGATCTACACCAGGAAACACCTAAACCCATTCACAATTCTTGGATTCAGAGTTGAAACTGGCTTTCATTTCTCTCATGGCTAAATCGTGGGTGCTGTGAAGATCCACAAAGAACATAAAATTGGCACTGCGGTGTGATGGAGAGGAGAGAGCTTACTGGTGATCATTCCAAGCATTGCAAACATCAGCTGAACTTTATAGCGGACATCTCCTCTGTTTTCACTTAATAAGGGGAACAAAAGGAGGAAGAGTGAGAGAAAACCAATTGATAATCCATCCCGTCTGGATTAGCCAATCACAGTGTGGAGAATACCCTGAGCTCTGCTAGCATCGGTTTTGGGTGTGCTGTGGGGGCAAATACTGGAATATAAGAAATTATTGTGGACAAATATAGTGTGCTGTAGAACATTTCAGGTAATATCTGATAGATAGTATACAAGCAATAATTGTTCTTTTAATCTGGAATGGACGTTAGTTTGTGAGAGTCCTCTGTGGCATTCTACCATCTGTGTGGTGCTGAAGTCTCCGCCGGCCTGGTGGTGGTGGCAGTAGATTAGAACTCACGTACACCCTTGCAGCTTGGTCCTGTTGGCAGCCTTGAAGCTGTAAGGACAAAGGTGGCTAAGGCTGGCTCCTCTTTATAAGTAGTGTGGGCTTGGTTCTTCACAGAGCCTGTTTGTCTACCTCTAATTTTCCTCCTGTTAGATTTGCAGTCAGTGGCCACAGAATTCTCTCAGACAGCACCGATACATGTGCCATCTGTAAAAGATGGCCTCCTGCTTTTGACAAGCAGAAACATAAAAATCTGATGGCAGAGGGGAAATACACTTTGTTTTGCCGTTGTGTGTATCACATGGATGCCCAGATGAAGTATTTCATGAGAAAGAATGAATAAAGGAGATGGTTTCATGTCTACAAGAACCAGAGGGGAAAGACTGAGAGCTGTGCTTTAGGTATAGGTGTGTTTAATATGCAGTGCTTGATGTCTGTTGACCTCAGGTTACAAGAGTAGAAAATCCCATTTTCCAGCTTGTTTCAAATGGAGTAAAAATGCTGCTTCAGTTGGTTTATGCTACTCACATTGGGAAAGGTGCTTATACTGTGATAATTATCATCAAGGAATATTAATGTGTTCAGCATTTGTAACCCAAAAACTCATTATAGCTTAAGCTGTGCATCATCTGTGAAGAGAGAGCTTTGCCAGAACCCGCTCATCACAGGGGTTGCCTCCTGCTTGCTGTGGAGTGGTCAGAGTACTGTGAGAGGTCACTCTGGCTATTTTTGAAAGCTGAAGTTTTGCAGTTTTTGAATCGCTTCCTTCTGTCCAAAGGGCTCATTGTTTCCTGCCTCCAAATGGCCTTCTTCATAATGAATGCATAGGAAAGTGTAAGAAAGAATAAGATTCAATCGATGAGCGGTAGCTGTGCCTCATGATGTCAGACATGAGAGGGCTGCTGTGTGTGTTCCATACCAAGATAATTGAAGTGCTTGTGTCCCCTCTTCTGTCACTGAGTGAGGGATGCATTTACAATGGTTGCCATAGTGTACCCGGGTGCCCTTGGGTTTCAGATGGAAATGCCCCATTGGGGCTCCACTTCACAGCCCTCTGGCTGCAAAGTGTATGAATAAGACTGCAGGGTCAGCCTTCCTCTCTGAGCAGCAGTGTCCTTAATTAGTCTGTGACAATCTTCCATATGAGCCTGAACTGTCCGCCGGATGACTTCTCACACATTGAAGATATCTCCATAATTCATAGATAGATGTTTTTTACGCATTTGCTTAAAATCACTTGATGGAGACAGACTTTTGGGAAACAGAATCACTGGGCCTTCCCAGCATCCTGACACTTAATCTGATTAAAAGACCACCATTAGTGACCATAGGTGGTTAGTTTTCTCAGAACCTGAGCTCACCTGGGTTGGACCGCTTGCTGCAAGGGAACCCCTGTTCCTGTGATAGTTTCACATGATTAAATCCCATTATTTCCCCCTACTGATCCATCGCCTTTCATTTCCCATAAGTCTCCTTGCTCCCTGCTCTGTGCTATGGTTTGTATAGGCCAGGCAGAGAGCAGGACGGCTCAGCTCTATCAGCCTGTCTGGCTTTGCAGGGCTGTTGTGTTTCAGAGGTCAAACTGTGAACCTCGCCTTGCTCCTGGGAGGACTAGAAAAATATGTTTCATAACTTCCCATAGACTTAAGTGAAGAGGAGGAAGGAAAACCATGAAGCCCATAGGCTGTGTTTAGATGAGCTGTTAGGTGGAAATTCATCAAGCAGGAGAGCTGACTGGTTTGAGGAGGCTCCCTCCCCGTGAGGGGTCACTAGCCTTGGGTCTAGAACAGTCCTTGCTGAGGGCTTTGGGGGCTAGGGTAATCATTCAAATAGCCCAGCAGGCACAGACACACAAGTTGATAATCTCCAGGCAAGTTGCTGAAATGGGAACTTACTTACCTGTTACAATCACTTACATGAAGGAATGCTGACATACTGAGGGCCAGGAATTCAGCATATCCAGCGGCCGCAGGCTGGTTCCTGTGAAAGCAATTTGTTTCAGTGTTGTTGTTGTTGTTTGCTTTTGAAGGCAATGGAGCCTTTATTTTATTCTGCAGAGCACTAATGCTACCTAATGGATGGACGTCTTAGACCCAAACCAGGCTCTGGGTAGTGGGGGGCTGGAGCCCCGGCAGTGTAATGCAGTGATTCTGCGGTGGCACCATTTCTATGAGGATGGAAACTTAATAATCTTTATGAATTTTGAGTAACTCATAACTCCACTTCCTCACCCAAAGATATATTATGAAAAGATTGCTTCTAAATCCTTCAGACATCTCTGCACTTATGATACATGCCACCTTCTTTACCTTGAGGCGTTAGAAATGGATGTGGCTTCATCTCCTCATAAGAGATAAAAATGTATACTTTGGAAGGAGCAAATTGCATTTGCCTGCTTAAGTTCACTCTTTGCACATGATGTGGGGGATCCAAACGTGAAGAATTGCTTTTGACATTATTTCTCTGCCTCCGATGTCCCAGGCCATTACATTACTATGCTGAAATGCCCTGTCACAGCAGAAATGTGAGGCTGAAAACCTGGAAAGACACTGCACCCTGAGCCCAGGTCGTTTGCTGTAACCTCACTTCTTTAGTCATTCAAATGGCTTGATTTTTCTTAGTGGTGAAGTAGTGGTTGAAGAATACATATCTCTCAAGGAAGTAGGACCAAGTGCAGGTTTGTTTGGGGGCAATAAGGAGCATTCATTTCTAGAGGAAATGTGATGTTTAGTTCTTTGTAAAAGTCCATTTCACATACTTTTTAACTTGAACCAAAATAAAATTTTAATGCATGTCCTGCACTCCAGACATAGCTTCTAATTCAAGCTTTCTTTTTTTGAAAGAAGAAATACTTGCAGCTTTCTTTACATGTTGTAGTGTGTGTGTGTGTGTGTGTGTGTGTGTGTGTGTGTGTGTGTGTATGTGTGTGCACGCCTGCCTGCCTGTCTGTCTGCCTGCCTGCCTGCCAGTCTGTCTATTTCTAGTAGCAGTCTTTCCCACCACAAATTCACTGCTGGACCACTCCCTGTTTTGTGTTTAGCATGCTTCTAACAGCTCAGAGAGCTTGGACTAACATGAAATGAAACCATGGAGCTTATATTACAGTCTGATATTTGAAAGAGAGATATTGGAAAAGGATGGTTTTTGGCTTCACTCCCTTTTTAGATGTAATTGCTGCTTCTTCATTAGGACTTGGAAGAGTTTCCTGTGGTTAAATTTAATCAAATGGTTCAGAATAGCAAACTTGTATACTCAAAATTCCAGGACAGTTCTGTATATGAAACATGAAATTTTTTATACAGAGTCCATATATACTTAACATGTATCCACTCATGAATCTATGATACACAGACACACAGACACACACAGACACACACACACACACACACACACACACATATTCTACTCATCACCACCACTAGCAAAAACAAGAAGTTTACAGAATGTTATGAGATACTACCGCAAGCTAAATCTCTTCTCTTTTGTTATGTGCTGTTAAATGGTCGTGTATAGACTTTTTGAATCATACAAAAGGATATGGGATTCTTCAGTTATGGCAAGAACCAAAACTTGAGCACACGTTTGAGGAAACCATGGGCTGTATTTGAATGTGTGTCAGGCATATGTTCTTCTGGGGTATGGTATGTGGTCCCTACCATTACTGGTATTAAGCATTTGAGGAAATTGAGGAAGGCAATGAGTAATTTATATGTAGGCATGTGTTTCTAACATGCATGCATGAGGCCATAAATCTACATGTGGTGCTTTCTGCCTCTTTTTTTGAGAAGGGGTCTATTCCTGAACATGAACCACACTAATATTGCCTGACTGTCTTGCCGGAGAGCCTACAGGATCCGCCTGTCTCTTTACCCCAGCACTGCGGTTCCAGACCCATGTGGCTGGTCCTGTCTGTGGCATAGATGCTGGGAATCCAGACTTGGGTCCCCATGCTGGAACAGCAAGCACTTCACCCACTGAGGGAGGCTTGGCTTATGGAGACAGTCATCTCTAAAGTCTGATGCCTCATAGACTTCAACTGATGTGCTATTCGCTATCTGTCTAGCGATGTCTTCCCTAGCTGTTGAGCTGGGGAGACTATGTCCCTGTTGCTTCAAAGTCTGATGTGGATGCCTTTTTTTAGACAACAAAACTAACCTTTGATTTATAAAAGAAGAGGAAGAAGAGGAGGAGGAGAAGGCTAAAACAATATGATTTTTCCATTAAAGGTGGGGAGAGTTTAGCGTTGTTATTCTATTTTCTTTTTTTTTATTCGATATATTTTCATTTACATTTCAAATGATTTCCCCTTTTCTGGCCCTCTACTACCCAAAAGTCCTATAAGCCTCCTTCCCTCCCCCTGTTCTCCCATCCACCCATTTTTATAAAACCTATTGCTTCAAAAAATGCTAAGTTATGATTCTGCTTCAGAAGTCTTTGGAGACATCTTTGGAAATAACAGCGAGTAGGCAACAAAGTGACAGAAGTTACTTGTTCGGTGTAAATGGATGTGAGCAGAAGACATCGCTGTGCATAAGGCCTACCGGGCATGCGTGCAGTAAAGGGATGTACGTGGCTCTGCAAAGTAGCAAGCAGTTATGTTCGTATCTTTTTGAAAGGTGAGTTGATGGATTTAAATAACAATAGCCTTGCTCTGAGTGATGTTTAGAATCCAGAGTCACACACCCTGCAGTGTATGAAAACACATAGCTGCCAATGTATTCTAATAGCACAGAC